>NC_132938.1:43586666-43889696 GCF_034638445.1 Ciconia boyciana
AGGACGAATTGGTCTTCCATTAAGTTGCCAGCTTAAATCCGGAGTCGGTAATCCACTAACCTTAAGTGTAAACAGAATAATGGGAAATGGTCTTGGCCGTATGAAACATGGAGGAGTCCTGACTTGTTACTTCAGATAAATTTGGGTTTGTTTGCTACTGCAGGTGTACCACAAGATTTAAAGATCTAATTCTGTCCTGAATTACACATTGACTCAGTTCTACTCATTTACTTACTTTCTGGCCAGCTCCCTGAATTCCATGATGTCTTATGGGCGTGACTGAAAAAAGATCAATGTTTAGATATGCTAGAAGCTAAATAATAATACATTGCAAAACAAAAGGCAGGGTGACACCTTTTTTCTCTTTTTATTGTTTGCTCTTCACGTGGAATGAGAAAGTACTCCTTTCTAGATTAAATTCTTGTGGAAAACTTGCAGACAAAAAGATGTTAGCTGACTAACTATTGAACTCTAAGTTCCGTTCCACTTGGGCGTAACGTAGTGACAGCACCGCCTGCACTAGTTAATGCTTGGTCTGTGTGAACAAGTCTTGTAGTTTTGAAAGCTGTGCCGTTTGCTGTGGGTACTGCTTGAAAACAAACAGCTTCTCCCAAATATATCAGCATAAAGTAAACAGAAGTCATCCAAGCCTTAATTAATTCTGTTAGGCAAAGTCATAAATCAAGATCATATTGTTTGAAACTTTAATGGGGGATTGAAACTCAAATAGTAAAAGGACTTAAAATGGAGAAGCACACTGTCTTTATAGTGCGTGCTTCTTCCCCCCACACCCCAGCATAGCTGAATTCTAAAAATCAGTTTACTCTGAGCTGTAGGATTTGCCGGAAGCACTTTCATTGGAGGGGAGGCAAACATACATTGTCAACTGGCTCATAAGCAGTGAGATTAGTTAACTTATTGACAGTCACTGAAACTGCCAATAGGTAAAATAGCTTTAAAAAGAAACTAACTTGATTTTTGAGTCACCTAATGTTACAGAAAGGTCGCCACTGTCCTTTACGTGATACTTGCCTTGCAGTCCATTCTGCATAGTTTTCCTTCTTGAACAGTCAGGTCTCCAGGAGCCTGCAGAAAATGAGGCCGGAAGAATCGTTCCTGAATTGGTTCATTTTCATCACCACTGTCCCTCGATCGAGATCGTGGTCTTAAAATAACATGAAATAAAGGTAAATTATTTTTTTTTTCTCTGCTAAATCAGAAGAACCAAAATCACTTATAAGACTGCTTTGAATTTTAAATCACTTCTTTGACCTATACCATAATCACTCCATATTTACACACATACACTGGTAGCATTTGGCTCAGACTTAGTTAATTATGACACTGATTAATTACTTTCATGTAATTCACATTGTGGCAAAATATGATCTAGAAAACAATCTTGCTACAGAATAATTGCTTGTAATAATCATTTATTTATACATGAGAGTATTTTTGTTTAGAGTTAGTCTTTAAATCACTGAAATACAAATAAAATAAGTCGGTAGGCCTTAGCATATAGCTTCAGTTCCCCATTTCTAGCGTCCTGTGTATTTAATCCCTTCGCTGTGGCTGATTACACCAGGAAGTGCACGTACTGTTTGTTAATTATGTTTACCTTTCAGAAAATAACAGCAGCTTAACGCTAACTCATCTCAGCTGAGAAGAGACTTTTCACATCAGACTTATTTTTCATCTTCTCTTGTTCTGCACTGCTGAAGCCCATGCAGAAAATTCTGTGGATTGAAGTGCTGTGGATATTTATTCCTCCTTTAACAGGTTTCTGTTTGAGATATTCTTGAGCATTTTAAAAGCCACCAAATTGTGGTATCAAAACAATGAGAATTTCATTTGTGAGCGATAGGAAGAAAAAGTTTGGTGGTTAAATTGTTCTTCATAAAGGTACTGTAAAAAGTTTAATAAAAAATAAAAAGAAGGAAAAGTAACTCTTGTCCGCAGAAAACAGTATCAATCACCTTAAGCTTCCATGATATTTTCAGCATTGGCTATTCTTGCCTGTTAATTTAATCTATCAAATCTTTTTCTAAGTGGTTCCTTGTTTAACTGGATTTTTTTTCCAGTTGAAATTAGCATTATTCCATTTCTGTGACTTAGTAATCAAAGAAACTTGTAACTGAAACAAAATTTTAGATCAGTTTTTGTCCTTGCCTGATCAGCTCCAATGGATTCCATTCTGGAGCCAACTGCTGCCTACAGTACCATCCTGCTGCAATGAAGAGGAGCTATTCAAATATCCTCCCAGATAGCTTTTATCAATGACACTTTACAGTGAAATTCTCTTTTCTGAATTCCATTTGCTGTTAACTTTTGCCAGTGTTTCTGTTTTGGCCACTGTCTGCAGTATACATGCTGCAGCATACATGGCTATACTGCATTTTCTGCTGCCCAGGGGCATTTCTTTAGGTTAAAATAATTCATAACAACAACAAAAAAAAGCTTAAAAGTCCCAACAGTTACATTTGGAAAACAAGATGCTGTACTACTGTATGGAAGATAAACACTCTAGCTGCACATGCTGTTGCGCTGAGGTTAAGTTTAATTAGACTTGCTTGAATTTGGTTTATTTTGTCCTCTGTTGTTGTCTTTCTCTGTTACTGCTGTTTGAATTCTGACCACTCATCACTTCTGCTATAGTATTATCTGCCATAAATAGATAAATTTTGACTTTTCAATGATCATCGCAGGCTTCCCATAGCTATAACTAAAGGCAAATGTGTGTGTGTGGGGGGGAAATCTAGCCCATACTGTTTATTAATGTAGGAATGGATACTGAAATGGGGAACACAGACTGACATCTGTGCACATGCTAAGAGCTTACGTAACTCTTCAGGTGCCTCAGTCCAGGTCTGAAGCACCAAAGTTTTTTTGCCACTTGAACATGCCTAAAGCTACCTCAGTAGCTCCTGCTTTAAGCAACAGCTCATAAGCAACACCAAGCTCTAGCTGGCGAGTTCCTAACCATTTTGCAGACATACGTGCCTCGTATGCATGCAGCTGGGGTGGAAGATGGATGGTAATAAAGAAAAACTGTACTCATATCTTCTAATAATTAGTTCTGCAAGACCAACGAGAAATGATGGTATCTGGTCAAGTGAGTGCTACACAGTGCAAGCAACCCATGCAAAATCTGGCTCTCTAGTATTTAAATGCATCCTGTTTAGATGCATAAAAAGGCAGCAGTGGTCAATACTGGGGGAAAAAAATTACACCAAATGAAGTGGAAAACAAAAAAATTAGGAGTTTGTGACCACAGATTTTTTTTCTGATAGTATGTTCTTGAATCGTGAAAACTAAGTTTTCAAATTACACATTTGAAAGGAAACCTAAATCAGCATGCTGTTCAGTCTAGAGTCAGAAATAAATAATGCATTTCTTTTTACCTCTTTGTAAATTTACCTCTAAAATCACAGGCTACTTTTAAGCCTTTACCTTGAGAGGTGAAACTAGGGTTATTTTAATTCTAAAACATTTTGTGGTTTTAAAGAAATAATGAAATGAGTAGAGCCAAGTACTTCAGATGTCTAGGAACGACAAATTGCAATAGACTGGAATACCCTTGGCTTAGTTGTGGGTTCTTTAGTGTTGCGATGTGGGCATCAAATTGCAAAGATTAGTTTCAGCAATACTGACATCATGTCCTAAATGTGTCCAGGGGAGACTCCGTGGGCTGGTGTGGCGTAGTGCACTAGGAATTTCAGCAACCAAGAAGCTGGGGAAGACTTTATGACTGACCATATGATAATGATCACTAATTTGGGATCAAGGAGATTAAGCTCAAATTAATCCTCTAATTGAGAGCTGGGGCAATAGGAATATTTCTTTTTAAAATCTTCCTTAAATCTCAGGCATTTTAAGATGATTTATTTGGGGCTCTGGCTGCAGTGCACCACAAGTCAGCTTAGGGGCTACAGTGTTGAGCACCACGTCATCTAAGGGATTGAGCCCAAGCTTTGTACACATCAGACAGTTCAAAAGCTTGCCCCCTCCCTGCAAAGTAATGCTAAGAAGGTAATGTTTGCAAGCTAAGCAAATTTCAGAAAAATACATTAAAAATGAAATAACAACTACAAAGAGTGTTTTAAAATGTCTGTGACGTAGTGAAGATGACAGAAAACAGAGTTCTGCCAGAAACACATTGTGAAAGAGATTAAAAAGACTTCGGGGAAAAAGCCTGTCAACAGAGTAACAAGTCATAAAGTTCATTAAGCTAATAATTACACTTGCTAAAAAAAGCCCCAAAACTTTTGTTGCTCTCAAGCAGAAAAGCTTATAGAAATAGTACTGTAATGCCACAGGAGTGTTACTTATCAGAAGTATATGGCAATATATGTGACACATATTATAGTATATGGGGGAGCACAATATTGTGGTATGTTACATTAGAAAAGCCAGTGGTGGGAGTCTGTCTTAGGAAGGTTTTACATGCTCAAATTTCATCAGTCTCGGGGAGAAGTGGATGACGGGAGTAGTGGGAAATGTCACTAAACAGAAATAGTGTTGTGCTGAATGCTTAGCAGAAGCAGACATTCCGTCAGTAAACATATCAGGATGAGCCCTTCACGAATGGTAATTTTACAGGAAATAAGAATTCCCAATAATTGCCCTAATCTTAATGAAACTGCTAGATGGAAATCTCTTATTTATAATTAATTACTCTACTGGACACCCAACCAAAACAATACTGGCTGCCTGAGTGCTTGTCTCAATTACAAAATAAAATATGAGCTGTAAGCAGCCTCAGACTTCGATTGCATTTGGAGAGATTGAAAAATGAGCCTCCCCCACTATTACTCAAGGGTTCTGCCCGTCGCGGACACCCCCACATTTTCCCCTTCAGAAAGACGCAGAAGCGTCAGCTGCTCACTGCTCTCTTGCCCGTACCCACCTTCCTTTCTGCCCTCCCCGGTTTTAAAGATGTTTCCCCTTTCTCACCCTGTGTGCACGGACTAATTCAGCTGAAACCTGACTCCTCATGGCAGCTTTTCCCTTCAGGGATTAACACAGACTTTTCATTTCTACCCATTATTTGCAGGTGTCAAGTGCCTTATTTACTGTATGCCTAAGGGATGCAGCTTTGTGGGGCTGTGCTCACACTGCGGTGATAGCAGGATATTCCCCTCCATAAGCAGCCTGAGCCTCGGGTTTAACAGGCCCAAACATGAAGCGTCAGAGGGGGAGTTGGTAGGACGCCTCAGTGAGAGACGCTGGGAAATGCTTTCAGGACTGCAGGAAGCCCAGTTTGTTCCCTGAGGAATAAGACTGCTAAGATCTTTTAAACAACCCACCTCACTTCCTAATACTTTCTAGTTATCAGAGGGGGGAAGAGAGCCTGTTTGGCATGCGGCAGTTCTACAGTACGTACTACTGCTAATTGTTACAGGAATCATTTCTTTATTGCACATTGACTATGTAATTACATCTATTCTATGTATTATGGTTGGGCAATATTGAGATTCTACGGCCCTTGTGACCATTAAGCAAAATGTGCCTCATCACAGCAGAAACCACATCCGGGGCCCTCGTACTCCCTTGAAAGCAGTTTTGTTTGGGTAACCAAAATGAATTTTTTTGTATTGTCTAAAGCTGTCTAAGCTGTGCTCAATAGCCTCATAGATGCTTTGGTAATGAAAAAAGAAAGTATTTGAAGGGAAAATTCCCTTATATGGTCCAAAAACATAAACCAAAGCTTCGTATGTGAATAATTGTAAACTCACCAAAGATAAGTTTAATACTTTATTTCTGACTCATAATTCCTTATAAGAACCTGAACTGAAATCACTGGAATACTAAAATATTTCTAATGTCAATCTAATAAGCTGCTTTGGCATGCAGTTATTTCTGCTGTTTCTTTAACTGAATACTTATTAAAAGCTGCAGAAAGTGCAGGTTCCTGGTAGAATCCTAGCCAGGTGAGATGTTTTAAAAAAACGTAAGTGGCAAGGTCCTTCCCAACAGCTGATAGTGTGATTTGAGATGAGGAGTAATTAGTGAGCATCACAAAGAAAGGAGGAGGAGACAGGCAAAATTAAAGATACTTAAAAGTCATGTCTTTTCAGAGGTTGCTCGTACTTCTGAGTAGGCAAGCTTTGCAGAAATTTTTAGATGGCAGAGGTCACGTTTCTTCCTGAATGCCATACTGTTAGCATACCTTCTTACTTCACGTTCTTTATCTTACCACAATAATTTTGCAAAACATATCATTAACAGAAAAAAAAAAAGCATCAAGTACCTTCTCATATGAGGCTGACCAGAAGGTGACCAAGGACTGCGGCCTCTTTGATTTACAGCTTGGACCATCAGCCTGCCGGTGCAACTTACTCTGCCCTGTTGAGAGGAGGAACATTAAAAGGCTTAAAGCATGTAATATTAATAATGTTCAACCTGATCATTCCTTTTTTGCCCACTTGTTACAAAGTCTGTAATACAATCTCTTCGTTCACAAAGTCAATGAAAAACATTTGTGAAGATACCTTCTGATATTAAACTACTTTATCAGCTTCCAGTCTAACAGAGAACAGAGTGGAATAACTGTGACTATAACACAGTCATGGTTAAAACGTTCTGCTTGGAAGTTTTTCTTTTAAAAAAGATTATTAGTGCCACTGGCAATTAAGTCCTTAAAACAGTGTATTGACTAAATTATCGATGTGGGTGGGAGGTTTCTCTGTGTATGGCAAGTGGACAGAAAGACAAGACGACTAGTTCAAGGTCTTGAAAACGGCACTTGGTCAGTGTTGGTGGTTAGCAACAGAGCCGCTGCCTCCGAAGTGGATTGATCCACTTGGTCTGGTGGGGCCACAACTCAAGAAGAGCGCACGAATGTAAAAACGAAAAGAATTGTACAAGTACTTAAAGGGTCCTCTCTGAAGAGCAAGCCTGCTTTGGGGGCAGGAATCGCACCAAAGCACACAGCTGTGCTGGTGGGCGTTACAGATAGTTCAGTCGTCCCAGGTTATTTTCGGTAATGATAAATAAAACATGGGCTCTGTTGTATTTGGTCCCCTTTTTGGTTTTACTTTGTTTTTTAGAAGACAGACTGTCCACCACAAGCACTAGCGGTAACAAATTTGCGATGGGACTGCCTGCAGCTGGAACTGCTGACATCCAGGGCTCTGTAGAATTCGCCACGTAAGGGGTAAAAGCATCTGGTGGTATTAATCAATATACACAATCGATACAAATATAAAAGCTATGTATAAAAATGATACTGTAGTAAAAATTTATATACTTTTATATAACAATGTAATAATTTTAATAACTTCTCAAAAATGATAGTTTTAAATAGCTCCTTGACAACGTATAGAAGATGTACATCTGTCTCTCTGCCCCCTGGACTGGTAGCAATAAGGCAACATCCACATCAGCTTTGCAGTGTATTTCCGCTCTAAGCTGTGAGCTCACACTCAAGTCTCAGCATAAAAGCGACAAAGATTTTTGTCACAGTAACTCGGGGGTTGCAAATAGCTGTTCATTAACAGCTGGCCAAAGCCCATCGAAAAACCTTTTCACTGGGGTCACAAGCAGCCTGCAAATGGCAGTGACCTTTGTGTTACTGCTGGACCGCTAGAAATGAAGTCTCTGTGTCTTGCTCTTATTCCCATGACCCATTTAGTCCACCAGAAAAATACTTGTGTTAAAATAAGCCATTGTGCATGACCTGCAGCAATTTCTTAAGCAAAAGGGATTTTTTTGTGTTACAACAGCACTAAAGACATCTGGAACAAATACATTTCTGTTTTAGGCACCACTGCATATTAATCTTTTTCTGGCAGGTGATGAATTCACACATTTTGGGATAATTCCTGCGTATCTCAATAGATGGAGGCATCACAAATGGAAACACAAAGGACAGTAAGGAATTTGGATAGGGAAGAACAAGCAGGAAGCCAAAGACTTGTAAAAGTCATGGGATGACTGGGAAGAAGCGATGAGTGGGAAGTAATTCATGAGAAGATGGCCTGGAAAAGAAGGGAAATCCAGACTGAGGACTGTGGGTGCATAGTGCAATGAAGTGGAGAGGCTGGGATGAAAGGAAAGAAGGTGAAAATAAGGACTCGACTCGAGCCCGTACAGCTCAGGGAAATGGCCTAAAACAGGCAAGGTTGTGTGTTTGTCTGGGCCCGGGGTCAGTTTGCTCTGGATTAAGTAATACGGCAAATTTTACTGCAAACCCCAAAGGGGTGTTAGAACCTTAACTCCCGATCGCTGCGCTTTACATCACAGGCAATGGTGCCTGCCATGTTAACAACCACAGATGATTTCCAAGGTGAGTCAACAAGTCACTTTACATACATAAACCCTGTAGTATTAGTCCAGATCGTGAAGTGGCATAAACTGGCAGAGCTTTAATGAACTGAATCCCTTGCTTGGATAAAATCAATTTCTGTCAACTAAGAATATGCCTTTTGCTTTGTAGTTTGGTGGTTCCAATAGGAATGACCACAACACAGCAACAGCCTAGCAAATATCTACCAGTCCATCAGCATCCTGATGTAGGCTCCCTTATATTTATGTAGTCCGCTTTTCTTAAGGAAAGGTTGCCAAATTTGCCTAAGTTTGTGATAGCTTTGAGATGTGGACAACTTTCCATTAGAACTGAGGAGGCTATGCCAAAATTATTTCCACTCGGGATGACTTAAAAGAATTGGAATCCAGATCCTGGAGTGTGAAAGGCTCGTACATTAACTCATAGCCCTTCTTTGCCTCCATTGTACTGTTAAACGCGTAGTAAAAGCAAGCAAACAGTGGAAGAGATAAGTATGTTTGCTTGGGAATTACACTGTGAAGAAAGGGTAGAATGGGCTTGGTGAAACAGACAGATGTTTTGTGTAGGGGAGCCAGAGGAGGGTGCTTCGGGTTCTTCTCCAAAGATGGGAAAAGAGCACAGATGCAGAATTTTATCACATAACAAAACTGCTTTTTCAATCCCCAAACTAGGAACTGTACAAACCCAGCTCATTTTAGTGCATCTAAAAAATCCACTAGCAAACTAGTGTCATCAATGACCGGAGCTGGCAACCTAGGTGACTGTTGTGTCATTGAATGAGCATTATCCAGAATGACAAATGCTAAAACGTAGGCCCTAAATATTCAGGGACAGAGCACAGTGCCCAGACACAAAGGCAGTTTACGCACCAAGTTCTCCAAGATTTTGGATCACGCAGTAGCATTACACAGGGAAACTCTGTACACGCATGGAGACAACGCTTACAGGAAGAGGAACGGGATTTGCTTCCTACCTTGACCATGTATGTATGTATTGATCATTTTTAAACCTGCTGTGAATTTCTAGGATTTAAGCGGTACCAACTGTTATAACACAATGGTAATCTATGGGTAAAAGCTCCCAGCTTGAAGAATTCCCTTGGCCTTATGCTATTTCTTTATTATTTCTTTATTTCTGTTATTGTATATGTAGAAATAATGTTTAAACCACCTAGATGTAAGCACTGCAATTTGTAGACCCTAGCCTAAAACTGCTATTTGTGTGTCGTCTGTGTGTACAAGCCTGTACATTCACAAGCACGCTGCATATGAGCAGGACTGACAAAGAGCACAGCCCAAATGGCAGTGTCATGCTAAGTAACCTAGCAACATTCATAACAGAGCACAACACTCCTGTTTAGATTAAACTCTGTCTCGGTGATACAGTTTGTTATTTTACAGTGTGGTTCTACTTGCAGGCCTGGTCTTGGCAAGATATTTGGTGCTACAGAAGAAAATAATTCGTTACATCCCTAAAGTTATGTTACTGCCTTGGTTTCTCACGTGCAAATCTTTCCCCTCAGTTTGCTGTGCTGTAGGAAAAGTGGGTTGAAAAAGTTACTGCGATAGGATGCGTGAACTGTAAGTTTAGCTATGTCCAACACACTAGTGGGTTTCTGTTGTATACCTCAGCTCTTCCATTGGGTCTGCGAAGAATAAATAGTATTACAAAACCAGTAACACTCTGTGTTTCAGAAAAACATTGTTTAAGACGTTGGGATCAACACAGGAGAGCTCCCTCCTACATAATAAGTGCTAGAATTTTTTGCCTTACAGAATTGCAATCACTGCCTAATGTAAACATGTTGAGGTGTGATATACTCCTACTCATTTCAAAAAGTTGGCCTCCGTCAGTGAGTAGTGTCAACAGAAGAAAAATGAAATCGCTGGATTGGGCTACTTCTGCTGGTAAACTGGATTTTTTTTTCTCCCTTCAGAACATGTATGCTATCCATGCTCAGGATACTGAGATGTTATCAGCTGAAATGAACGGTGGAAGAGTGATTAAAAAACAACACCCCTCCCCTCTGAAACCTCAAACCATAGGAAAAAACCTGCTGTTGAGTTGCTAATCTCTTGGAGATAGAAAGGTCCCACCCTACTGATGCAAGATGAAAACAGAAATCTAACTTACATACTTTATGGTGACTTCATCATTTAATTAAATCATGCATACGTAAGATGAGATAGTTTTCTGAAGATTTATGTCCAGAAGCATGTTTGCTCTGGAGCCAAACCTCCATTTACCTGTGGGTTAGCAGCCATAATAGTGTAATTCCCATCATCATCCAGGGTGGAGGCTGCAGTATGCAGTGAGCAAGTTCCATCAGGTTCTCTTTGAATTCGGTAGTGATCACTTCGTTTAGAAATTTGCTTCCCATCTTTAAACCAATAAATCTGCATGGAAAAAGAAGGCACGGCTGATAAGAGGTGAGTGCTCATTGTCATCATTTCTCAATTAATAGCGCTAACGAATCTTAACTGCTGAAAACCTCTCTAGTAAGCATTAAAAGAAAACCAGTTTGATCAGCTAGTAAAAGTGCAGAACCACACTCCATGAACCACTTTCACTAAAAGACAAGTTACAGATCAGCAATTGTTCAAAGAGAAAGACGGCAGCGTGAACATTTACTGAAGAAATTTACAGGCGCATAAGGGCTGTACCCATCCCAAGGACAGAACAGCAGCTGAACATTTCAAGAACTGGAAATAAATGTCATTACAAAGACAAGTTCTATTTCAGAGAAGATTACCAATTCTAAATTTTTATTTCACTTAAATCTGAAGAAGTTAGAGAAAGAATGCTATTGCTCTCTTTTCAGAAAATAAAACCATAAAACAAGGTAATTATAGGAATAATTAGTTCAGTGATGAATAAAATAGAAGTAATGATCTCACTGTTGAAACACCAGTTTCGTGTCATATCCATTACACTGACCGGACTGGACCAAAAGGCCAGGAGGAGATTCAGCCGCTCACACTGGCAACGAGCAGTTCAGTATGTGAATGGGCCAGCTCAGTGTAACGGCATGATTGACACCAACAGTGTCACCCCGATGTGACAGACATCTGCAGAAACAGACAGCTTTCACAGTAATGGGAAATACTTCAAAGCAAGTCAGCACACAGATAGCCTTTAATAATTGTACGCCAACACCAGCATAGTTCCAAGTTGTATAGAACAGTTACATTATCTATCAAATAGAGGTCTTTTCCATTACTTTTGATACATAATTTTATTCTCTGGCTGACCCAAGATCTACTTTCAGTGAGCCAAAAAAATGATGTATGCAGAATAATATCTTATAGTAATCCATAAACTACACAAAAAACATGTAGGTTTTTTTAATGCCTCAAACTTGAGGTGAAAAAAAAATCAAATATTTTGACCTAGCTTTGGGGGGGGGGGATTTTTTGCTATATTTTAAAAATAATATAAAACCCCAAACTGAAATCTGCTGGAATCAAAAGAAAAATGTGGTGTATGCATGAACACACAGGAATATGTGAAAAATTTTATACTAGGAAGGCTGTAGTCAGCTGCCCAAGCCAATATTTGAGTAGAACATTATTTACTTGTCATTTCTGAAGTGCGTATTACTCCATAAGGTCAGTGGTGTTCAGCATTTCTTAAGTCACTAGTGCAGATACCTACACAATTTTTACGAAGTTAACTAACTCATACGAAGTAGAACAAATGTATTTCTCCTGGTCGCATGACTGCTGGGACTGTTTAGCATGAGGAAAACACACACATTTTCCTCAGTCTAATTCTTGAAGTGGGAATTTAGGTCTTACAGTGAAGAAAGGGTGCTGGCTTTCCAGTAAAAATGAAGTGACAAAGCAAAGCACAATTCCCAATAGAGTTTAATATGCCGGGTTCTTCATACATGCCAACATTTCAAAGCTCTAAATTCATTCACTTGGGGCGGGGGAAGTTAAGCATATACTTTTAAATCTCACAAAAAGACAATGGAGAATGTTTTGGAGGGAATGGGTGGAAATTTCCCTTAAAAATTAATTACCATGTACGGTTTTTATATTAACAAGCATTACGTGTAACTAGAAATGATTTCATTTCCTCAATAGCTGGTTATACTTGTTTCCCATTTTGTCTGTCAGCAGCCTTGCAGAGACTCTGTGGTGCTAACAAAAGATTTAGTCATGTCTTCTCATCTGCTGACAGAGCACTTACTGGAGATGCAAAAGATATTTGATCACTTACATACACAGGCTAATGGATCCTGGTAACAACATAGCTGCAAAAAATGAGTTTTAACTTGCATGCTTCACATGTCTCATAATGTTGCTTGGAAATGTACTGCATTAAGTAGTAATTATTTAATAACAATGCACTTATCAGAAACATCAGGAGACGTGCCAGGAATTATTACATGGAAATACATGCAAATATTAACTGAACCAGCTATCCAAACATCCTGCATATGTTGTCCAGTACTCATTTCCACCAAGTTTAAAAGCCTTGGCATCACTGGGTTTTACTTATAAGGAGTAAATTCTTAATATTACCTTTATCTGACATGGAGTTACTACGTAAAACACTACCACTGCTGGAGACAATGGCCCTTGCAGTGAAGTATTTTCTTTCTACAATACCTTTTAATAAATGTACCATTAAACTACGTAAGCACTGAACCCTGTATCTGGACTGCTTTTATTTCTACCAGATTTTCAGAAATCAATGTGTAATGACTAGAAATATGATTGAATACACAGTACAAAAGGGTTTTTGATCTTGGGCAGCACAGGCATTTTTAATCACTAGGAATTACATTCAGCCATGTGAAGAGCGAGCAGTACGAGCTTTACGCAACATTCATGTCTCAATTAACCTTTTGTATGGCATTGCCCTAATTCTGAAGAGAAATATCTCTTAAAAAAGTATTCCACAATCCCTCCTGTATTACCACAGGTTCTCATTTTAATGAGAAAACAGTTTTACATTACACTGAAGGTTGTAACAAAAGTAGACTCAGATTTTTAAAAGTCATATATATGAAGACGGAGTTTGCACATCAGTATTCAATTTACATGGCATGTTCAGGGGAAAAAATAATCAAGCCAATAACCCCACTTCGAAAAATCCCTTGTAATGAATGCCAGATTTTAGAAACACTGCAGTCCTTCCCAAAGCCATTCCTTGGCAGAGTTGACAGAATACTTAGAAGGGAGGAGCTTCAAGTTAGTAAATTATTTCCAGCTTTTCATTTGCCAAAGTAAAGAATTTATTCAGGGGCAACACTTCCAGCTTCAACAAATGACAGCAGAAGGGCAGCCCTCAGCCATCGAGCATTTCAAAATTGCTATCTTGGCACGCTCCAGCAGATGAAGGGCAGATACAGCCTTTGACATTTGCAAAGCCCAGCTAACAAGTAGCCATCCAACAGGACTGAAATTGGTTCCATCCCAAGCAACTTAACAAATCACGCAAAGCATCTGCAAGGGAACGGAATAAAGGGTCATAGTCCCAGGTGCAATGCAAGAGCAAATCACTTCTTAATGTGCATGCTTTGACGCTGCAGGAAAACAGAACATCGTATCTGAATCAGAGTTCACTCACGTTAGATACTCCTTTATAATGCCATGCTTTGGAGGAAGTACTAACAATGTGGTTTCTTGGCTGTGCGATCCCTAACACCAAAACAAGGAGAGTGAGGGAAAGGAGACATCCTCTTTCATCTGTCTTAAATCAGATTAAGATGACTGTGAAACTACACCTTAATTGAAAACTGTGAAAATTAGGGAATGGCTAAGCTGACTAAGGCTGACTCATAATAGGTGATCCAGCAACTTGATCATAAGCCTCAGACAAAAAGAGTACCTCTCCAGCACACTGCACCTTTAACACCAACGATCCCATTCGTCTTCCACCCTTATTCAGCACAACAGACTCTTCTGTTCGGTCATCTCAGAAGTAATGCTGGACATCAAAGGTTTGGTTTCAGCCAGACTGGGCTAATCTTCCCAGTGTGTGTCTTCAGTTTGAAGCAGGAGGGCTTTTTTGATATGCCTATACTGATCAGCCCCACTTAGTTTGCAGTGGTTCACATCATGTTGTGGTCTTGGAGCACAGAATTAGATTCCTTTGAGATGAAACTAAGCCAGAAAATGCACTCCAAGAAAACATCTAATGTGCTGCATCTGCTTCAGTCTGTGGGACGAGATTAGAGCTAGCCTGAAGTAAAACCTCCTGAAATGCACGCAGGGATGGATATCTCATTCCACAGATTTGCTGCTTCTGGTCTGCACTACTTGCTAATGTAGATGTAGCTCTAGTTCTCTGTTGTTCCTTCTCTGCTATCTGACAAAGTCAATTTTTCTTTTTACAGTTTGTGCAGTATCATACACTTGTATCATTGGGCATGTGAAGTCATTTGCATTTGTCTCTGTTCAAAATCCTAAATACCTGTAAAACTTACACTAGATGAGAGATTTGGATGTGGCGGCTGCTGTGAAGATCTTATCTAAGAGATAAGGCATCTTTGATCTTGTCTAAGAAGAAAAGAGCCCCTATCCACAAGAGGTCACTGTTAAGAGCTACAAGGACCTCACAGGGAAGATACTGGCTTTGGCAAGGAAGTTGAAGAAGCTACTGCTGTTTGCCTGCTGCATAATGAGTCAGTTGATTGCCAAACAATTTTTGAAATGGTTAAACACAACCTACCAAACGAAGGCATTCTTCCAGACTACTGATGTCATGCAACTGGTACTTTTACATTTGCTAAAAGGAAATGCTTCCCAAGCCCAACCCTCCCTCAGAAGCTCATCATTAAAACCTCACCATCATGTCTCATCTTGCTGTTGGGATATATGGGAGCTTATGGTATTTTATTACGCCTTCCTCTAACTTTCAATAAAATTTAGTCTTGTTAGGGTGTGTAGATATGAACTCTGAAACACTGAAGAATGCAGAGATACCACGCTGGCTCCTGAACCAGAAGCAACATATTTTTGCATTAGCACGTTGCTGTGTCTGAGCTAATTACCCTTGTTAACCTGATGAGGTTGCTTTTGGGATTACTGTGCCAGCTCACATGGGGTTTTCTAGCGTTGCACTGCATTCTGTGGTACGCATGTACCCTGAAGGTAACTCTGAAAATGACAGAAGTATTACTTCTAGGTAAAATAATTGAGATGAAGTCTCAGGAGGGAGTAACTAAGAGCTGAAGCCTCATAGTAGGATTTTTGCCTAGTAGAAATCTAAATAATTCCAGTGATGTCAAAAGAGATTTGACAGTTTATACCAGCTAGGAGTCTTTCTTGTCAAGAGAGAATGTCTGCTGTTCCTGTAAGATACAGCCCATAGGGCCCAGGGGCTGACTGTAAGGTACCAATACAGAATTCTTCAGAGCATTTCTAGAAATGTTTACCTTCTTTTCTTACCTTTGGCTTTGGATTTCCTGCCACTCTGCATGTAAATGTGACCGGCATTCCCTCAAAGATCTTGTAATGCTTCAGCTTTATCTCAAAATATGGTGACATACTGTTATCAATAGGTTCATCTGCATGTTGCACCTCATCATCTGATTCTTCCACAGGAGATCTCTCCAGCCTGTATTCAATTTCACTGATCAATCTTTGCTCAAAGCTGGAGACTTTATACTCCTGTCAAACAAGAAAGGTACATATTAGTGTCCAGCTTCAACATATTACTCAGCAAGATGTGTTCCTAATGGTTTTTTTTATTCTACGGAACTTTGACAATCCATTAAGGTTTTACATATAAAAGGAAACTGTATCTTGTTGAAGAAAAACACTATAATCCGTGCCTCCAATATGAAACAATGAAGACATCTGGTATGAGGCAAAAATTGTATTTCATGTTATCTTAAGGTCCAATTTATAAGGGGAAGGAAAGTCATTGGTTGCTTTCTTTCCATTTTTTAAAAAAGCCTGTAAGAATAAAAGTGTTCTGAAGCAGTTCATAAAGACAAGAGAAACACACTAATATTTCCTTGAGGGTACAGGCAGATTTAGGGTGGGTTTTGTTTCCAGATGGCCAGAAGACCATATGGTTCACATCTGCTATTTGCATAGAACTGTACCGGAGGCTGCACCAGAAGGGTAAAATGATTTTGTTTACAGTTGCCTGTAAAAACGAGAAAAAAAAAGAGAAAATGGCAACACTGGCAGTCCATGATAGTTGCCTCCCTTTACTCCTGTTGCCATGGTTCCCTTTGTCTGGCCAGAAGTATCACTTCTTCCTTAAAAACAAATTTGTCATAAGAGTATTCATGATACAGAAAGAAGAGTGGAAAGTTTCATCCAGTGTAAAACACTACTGCTTGTGCGAATTTGCTATTCAGATACTAGGAAACGTTACTGTGACATACACAGTTATTTACTTTCTTGAACTGTTCACTCTATCTACTTTGAAGTACAAAAGTCCTACTTTGAATCTTAGTGATAACAAAGAAAATGCCAGAATATAAGAAAGCTCAGAAGCACATGCACAAAAAAAATAATCTTTATTAGCCAATGCTCTTCTCAGTCAGCAGAAATTCAGGCACTGTTTCAAATGACCTTTGGCCATTGTCTCTGACCCTTATTTTATTTAAGATAGAACATGTCTCATATGAAGCCTCCTGTCACATGCCCATCCTCTATCGTTGCCTCTGGTCTGGGAATCACATGTGGGCTTTCTACTGGCTGGTTACAGAACTAATCATAACCCTCAATAATGGTAAAAAACAGAAGAAGAGAGAAATACCTTTGTAAACTGCAGACATTTTTAAAATTTCTTTGTTCCCTGAAAGTTTATCATAAAAGTAAACCATGAAGTACACGTGGTATATATAACGATCAGCTGATTTGGATGCAAGGCAGTTAGTATCAGTGTATGTTAATACTACGGCAGAAAGGTACTGGAGCACACCATTACTGTGGTTAAGCTGCCTGCACTCAGACAACTAGGCTTATGGAACAACTTTAACACTTTGAAGGGAGTGCAGCCCAAATCTCCCCAGTTTTTAATGCTAGGTGACCTCTTGTTATTAACCAAGAGCAGTAGAAGGGAAAGGGCAAAGACGACAGAGTAAAAATCAATGGACAAAAAAGCAAGACAGAAAAAGGTGAAAACATTAACCTTTTGAATATCCACAGGACTCACTACAGAAGCACCAACAGAGCGAGCTTCCTGCAAGGGTAGAAAAAAAGATCAAGAGGCAGAAAGAAGACCAAGAGGCATCCATGAGAGTTTCTCAGAGTTTTTATCGGGAGAACGTACTTTATGTGGTAACATAAGCAAACGAATGCTACACATTTCCAAATAGGAACTCTGGCATCTGAACAATGGAGAACGCGTACCTGGCCTTTCAAGCAGATTTTCTGTTGTGTTTTTGGTCTGCATCCAAAAAGTGCACATTACACACATAAAGAGAAGATAGTTTCAAGACAGTAGATGTATTTTTGCCTTGAGAGACTTAAAGGTCAGGACAGAATAGGATAAACGGAAGAGTTTAAAGCAGAGAGCAGACATTTGAGAACTCTCAACCTTATTCAGTATGGAAAAACTGAGCAACAGGCATGTGATCCTCCAGTTTACTTCACTGATATATAACATATGATTTCTGTAATCAAAACTGTCTTATCTTGTGTATATTTATTATCTTATGAAGGACTTTTTTTAAGACAATCACAGCCTGTAAAAAAGAAAAATGGAAAGAAATTTTTTATTTTCCTATGAAATTGTAGAGTTATGTGGCACCTGTGTAGCAGACTCCTCTTCTGGTTCCTGTATATTGAAGACAGTTGCAGCACTGTCTGCTCCCAGCAATCGACGAGCCATTTTCTCCTCGTATGTTAATCTCTGAACAAAAAATAGAGAGGTGGGTTAAGGGGGAGAGAAAAGAAGAAAGAAGAGTTCTTATTTCTCCTTAAGAACTACGAGGCAGTTAGACAGTAAGCAATGCTTTAAATAATGTTAATAAAATACAGCAGCAATATGTTTCTAACAGAAATTTTCTACCACAGTTTGTGATGCATTTTTTTTGCATTACAAGTGGCTCTTCTGGCTTAAGCAATCCTTGCCCTGACTCTGCCATTTGTTTCCATCCTCTTGCCAGGAGCTTGCGCAGGAATGAGCAATAGGAACTGCTTAAATCAGCATGGCCATCAAAAAAGTGCATGTCAAATCATCCCAAATCTTACTGCTAGTTGTTCTGCTCGATTTTTACATTAGAACCACACAGCAGAAAACTCTGCCAAAAAGGCTAAGGAGATACTGCTCTACTTGATTATTTTGTCAAAAATATAATTGCTTTATAGAAAAATATATTCCTTAAGTTTTTTTTATTTCTATTTCTTCTTACTCTTTAGAAAATTAAGGAGACAGCTTATAAAAGACCATTTACACTCAGAAGGTAAAGCAAGTTAAAAGAAAACCTTAAGTGTACAATTCAATTATTTCATTATTATTTTTCCTTCTACATTCAGTAACATATTTCAGGCACTTAGACACTTTCTCACAAATCAACTTGAAAAAAAATGCCAGTGAATGAAAGGCAAACTCATTACATGGTGAAATGCCTCATTTAAACAGAAAGATGAAAGAAGAATGGAAATTGTAAAACATTACATCTACTTAATGCTTCCATTTTTAGAAAACCTCATTTAAATTAATTTTTAAAAGATGTCATATTGTAGCTAAACCAGCAGGCTGAGACTCATGAACACCAGGTACCAGTCTTGGCTTGGTCACAAATGTCTAAGCAAGTCATGAACTTTTGTTCACTGCAATTTCTTCTGTGATCACTCCGAGTGCCCACAGCCACGATTACACAAACAGAATCACCCAAGACAGGAATCAGCAAGGCAAAAGCCTCAAGGCAAGTGCAAAACCAGAGTTTACTTGGTTCAAGCTCCCACATCATCTGATCACAGGTCTGTGTCTTGGTCCCGTCCTGTCCCCCCCAGCCCTGGGGCCATGTGGGCTTTCTCAGGACATTCCATTCATTTGTCCTGGCCAAACATCTCTCTCACTTTCCAAAAGAGGCATTAACAGTCATGCTCAGCCCACCTCCTTTGAAAAAATGGAAATTTATACACTATGAGAGTGATTCTGCTTAACTGCTACAGAAAACTGCCGAACCCTATGCAGTCAATGGAGAAAGATAAGTACAGCAGCACTAGTCGCTCTGAACATTTCCCCTACTTCACTCCGTTGACCTTATTAAGAACCAGAATCTGGCAGCTGTGGAGTAGATAGTCTGACTCAATAGGCTGTCTTGAACTACAACACCATAGTCTACATCTCAGACATGGCAGCAAACATAGCAAACATCTGAGCATGGTCCTGAGAAACCTAAAGCACGCTACCTTTCAGTGACACAAATGTATCCCAAGGCATTCAGATGCTTTTGAAGACATTTATTTGACAAAACAGGGGTGACAGTCTACATTTTTAAAATTACTTTCCTCTTAAAAGAGATTCCTGCTTCAAAGACATTTAAATCAATGCCTTAATAACTGTAATCAAGTCTTAGGAGAGTTGCTTCTCATCAACTCTGAGCAGGAAGAATTTGGTATTTTATCTTTTATGCATATCTTAAAATGCACAAAAATTAATGGAGAACTTTGCAGCTGTGCATTTCAGTTGTTTGATATACTTGCCCATTTTACCTCATTTCTTGACTCCTCAAGCAGATTGTTAATTCTTCATAAAGTCTGTAAGTTAGTACTATAGGCTGTTTTTTATTGGTCAAAAAAGTCCCACAACTGGAGGATCTAATGATGCATTATTCCTAATGGGTTTTTTGTCATGATGAACTGCCTTGACCCTCTCTGATGTCCACTTACCACCTACTCTTCCCCCGTGTTGTCCCACAGCTGGGCAAAAGGTAGAATGAGCCTGGACTGATCAAAAGCTACGCATACGCTTACTGGCAAGGCACCCAGCGATGAACAGTCAAAAGCAAATGGCCTCTGAGGCTGAAAAAGCCCCTGAGGTACAGACTGTGCAGGCTTCTTATACAAATTTGTCATCTTTGACACTTCTGTCGCTTTGTTAAGTCCAAGTAAAGTTGTCCAACGGGAGAAGGAATGATAGGCCACTATCATTCATGGTATCATTCATATCATTATATCATTCATGATAGTACACTATCATTCCTTATGGAAATGCAGCTTTGGAAATGCAATTAAAAATAATGAATACATAAAATATAAAAATAATCTACAACAATTATTTTATACGCAGCACATCCAAGAAACTACCCATGATGCCCACTCCCATTCCCTGAGGTATTTTATGTTTTTATACCGGTTGCCCATTGTTCAAAAGGTCTTCCTTGAAGCGAAGTTTTCTTTCCAGATCCTGAATTACAGCATCTTTTGACCCTTGAATCTCTTCATCTGATGCTATCCTAGCAGTTCTGCCTGTTTTCTTGGGAAATCCCCTGCAAAACAGTACAGGAAAATTCATGAGCTTTCCTGAAATCATTGGTATTTAGGAATTTATCTGGAATCACTGCAATTAGTGAAGAAAACGACATTGTGTCTTTGAAATTAGAGGTCTTGTACTATGCTGTCCCTTCTAACTCTCATCACTGATTAAATGGTTAGTTTAAGGACAAAGTTGAAACTATACTTTATTTGTGCATTAAGTTAAAATAGGGCTCAGGATTGTGTAGCGGTGGCTGTAAACACCATGCACTCAAAGAGGAAACTGATGAGCAATGGCAATAAAGCAAAGTGAGAGGAAACATGAAAGAGAAAGCATGACTAGATAAGTGGGGATGGAAGATAAACTATGTTCCTATGAAGTACCAGATGGATAAAGATCAGAAAGATGTAAGACAAGGCAGTTAATTATTAATTTCCTATATTATCTATTAACTAATTCCTTGTTACAGCTTCTCAATACACAATACATAATCTCATGTTTATTATTCATATCTCTGTGAACACATACCCGGAAGGCAACATGTAAATGCTGTTTCTGAAAGAAGAGCCATTCACAGAGTCTAGGTTACACTGGCAAAAAGAAAAAATCATCCCTGTAAAGCAGTTTTCAGCAGCAGGGTTTCACAGGGCACATTTAGCAGTTGGCATTCACAGGGCTAAGCTATTCCTCATACCAGTCTACAAGTTATGATTGCACTTTCAGGATGTCTCGCTCCCATTTTCTGGAATGGCACAGGAATTTTTTTTCCAGTCTGTGCTAATATTTAACATTTTTCAGTAATGTTATGATGGCTCCATTGCTGGAAATGCCCAACAATGGTGCTTTCTACCGGAGATCAGGTGTTCTTACACAGTTGTGAAGAAATCAAGATTGCTATCAGTATTTGAAACTTGTAGCACACCCCATTTCTCCAGTGAAGTCACACATTATCGTTTAAAACACCGATACTGATTCAATATTAGTTTGGGGAGGGGGTTTAACTTCATCAACTAAATAGGGCTCAGGCCATCACATGGGAGTGACTTGTGCAAAATATGGAATTGGATCAGGTGAATTGCCAAACTCACAGATGACACAGATGGAAAAAATCAGACCAGCATGTAAGGGGTAAACTTCTTTCCAATACACAACTGAATAATTTAATTACCAGCACCAAAATGTTAAACAAGAATCATACAGAGATAACAAATTTTGTTGGATATTGTTTGGTACTATGTTTCTATAACATTGTTGGAGAAAATTCACTCTTCAGCAAGTGTGTTCAATGGTAATTTTTAGCGTTAGTTAAAATGAAACAATACACATATGCTGTCCAAAGCCAAAAAGGAATTAAGTGAATAGATGGAGAAGGCAATAACTGGAAACATTTATGTCTAAATTCCTAAAATATTTCATATTCTGTTACTGAAAGGAAATTTAAAATGGGAAAATGGTGAAGTTCTTGCAAAAAGAACTGCATTTTCACATTAAATCACAGCAGAAGAAGAGCAGACATTCAAGCAGAATAATTCCCTCAGCATTTGGCTGGGGATGTTCTCAGTCACAAGTAACAAACAAAGTCTCCTCTACTCTGTTTTGGGGAAGAAGTCAGGAAAGCTATCCCATCTACAGGGAGGCAAGAGAATGCGAAGAGGAAGGGCTAAGGCCTCTTCAAGAAAGAGATGCTTCAATAAGTCAAGAAATTTGGGTACAGTAAATGTAAAGGAAGATATGGGAGAAAAATGGACAGGAGAAGGTGGGAAGAGGGGATCAGAAGGTAATGTCCCTGAGGAAGGCTGGACCAACTGCTGGAAGGCTAGTGGAAAGGTGGCATCTGTCTCTCTCCTCACAGTCTTTCCCTTCACCTTCCAGCCTCTTACCTCGCCCAGCCCAGCACTGCCATGGAACCAAATTTTGTCACTTTTTGGATAAGGACACACACACCAAAAAAAAAAAAAAAATCCAGCTGACTTCAAGGCAGCAAATTTCAAATTTGGTTTCACCTTGAAGAAGCCCTGTACCAGCTTTTAATGGAGACATGCATCCTACCCTGAAAATTCCAACGGATACATTAAGAAATACAGTTTTCATTTCACATTCTTACAAATTTCAAACTTGAATGATAAAAAGAGTCTTAGCAGAGAAAGGCCTGCTGATGCCTGGCACTCAATAGGCTGTAAAGGTAAAAGGTACAGTTTACCCAAGACAGTCACGACAGTACATGAAAAGAGGGGGATGGGCTAAGTGCTCCGGAGTGGATTTCAAGTAACAAGTGAAAGCATTTTCTGAAGCATTATCAGTTATCTCTGAAAACAAAACCCCCTAAGCAAACATACCCATTTTTAAAAGGGGAAGGAGTACCAAGAGCATTACAAGTCAGGAAGTTCAATGTCCATACTAAACGTAAGAAAACGATATTACAGTCAATTTCAAAACAATGTAGGACAATAAGGAAATGAAAATTGAATCCCATCAAACCGCACTAATTTCTCTCTCTGTCAGGTTGAAGGGCATACAGATAGGCAAAAAGAAGTAGCTCTGATACACTTCAGTTTATGGCTTCTGAGTAAGCCTTCTGGAGCTGCAGTTAAGTTCCCTGGTAAATCAGGGAAACAGAATCTGGCTGAAATTTCTATTATATGGCTGCATAACTGTCTGAAAAAGCTATTCAGAGAGCAGCAATGATTTTTTTTTTCTATCAAACTGGAGGAATATAGACCAATGAGGTCTTTCAAAGGTCTATGCATACCAAGTTCAGTATTTAATATCTCAACCTTAACAACTGGAATAGTGAAATAAAAAAGCACATTTCTCAAATTGGAGAAATCTGAGAAAGCATATTTCTGATGACACTGAACTTGCAGAGCTTGCATCTCGTTTGCAGGTAACAACTGTCATTTACAATAATCTTCGTAATTAGTCTAGAGGTGGTCTAATGATGATGAACCTCAGGAAAAATGTTCAAAGCATGACAGCAATACAAATGGAAAATTAGCACTAACTTATTAAGCATCTCTCAAGAATCTGTGAGATTAAAACTTGGACAATAACATCATTATTTCAAAAGGAAAAGAAATATAATTCTGGGACACATTAGCATAAGACATGCAACTTCATTGTTTTCCTTTATTCCTTGCTGTTGGACACTGAATCCAGTTTTACCACTGCACTTCAAGAAAAATACAGCAAATTGGAAAGTTTTAGAACAAGAAAATTGTCGGATGGTTTTAAAAGCATAGCTTTTGTGACAAGCTATGTCACACACACACAAAAAAATATCTTGTTTATTTAGTCAGGAAATGAGGAGAATGAAGATAGAGAGGTAAATCAAACGTAAAACATCAGAAAATAGCTGACATTCAATGATTTTCCATGTCCATTGAGGATGACAAGCAGACAACAACTGGAAGAACAACAGGCCTAGTTTAGACAAAAACAGTGTAGAACTCTCCTCTCTCCACCCTCCAACAATGACAGTTAAACACTGGAACAAGTCATGTAGGGAAGCTAAGGAATTTTATTTAAGAACAAGGTATACGAATATTTCAGCAATGGCCTGGGGATCCCTGGTAGCTTTTAATAGGGGAGGCAGGCTCCCAAACAACCTTCCAGATCTCTGGTTATGTGCCAGAACATCCTGAGCTTTGCACAGTGGGTGTGGAAGTGTCATCCAAGACCTGGTCAAGGCAACTTGCCTGAAAAATATATTCTCTTCTCTCTACTTATATTTACAAATAAGTATTTAAGCAAGGAAGGAGTAGGTGTAAAAATATAACTGTAAAAATGAGTATCAGTCAAAAGTTCTTTCAATGCCTTTAGAAAACCTCTCTTTCTGGACTATTTTAAATTGGGACAAAAAAAGAAGAGGTGCATGAGGAAATGTAGTTCTTCCTGCAGATGCTCTATGTCCACCCCCTCTTTAGAATCTCTTTCTTTCTCTACATATATGCACTTTAAAATATGCACATAAATATATATATACATACATACATACCCCCACAAGTTAGCTCTTAAGACATACAATCTTGAGATGAATTTCAAAATGACTACAAGGCAATGGCAACAAATAGAAGGTCCTCGGTAAATCTATCCTCTGAAGCACAGATCCATTCAGCTTGAGAGCTGGTTTACATGCCAAGACATCCTGGCAGCAAATTCTCTTCAGCTGCTTTTGCAAATATTTTTCACCATCCTTACATGCCCTTATCTGGATGCATTAAGTTCCTAAGATTTGTGTCCTCCGTAGTGACTCATCAGCTTTCTTTTCATCTTTTCTCAGGGATAATATCAAACAAAATGTTCTGCCAATTCATTTGTGTATTTCTATATTCATTCTTTGCCTGATACAATTTTCAGAGTATATTGTGAGTACTAAGGTAGCAGGAGATAGGTGGAGAAGACCTATTTCAAGATATTGACATCATTAGTCTCGAGCACACAACCACGACCACAAATGTGCAAAGAAACTATCAGCCTTTGAGAATCAGGCTGAAATTCACATAGATTTTAAGCACCTCTGAAACATGCATCACTTAAGTCATGGAGAGCCTGAATACGCTCGTAGATAAAAGCACACAAGTCTGAATTCTTTTGGTCAGAAAGGGCGCAACGAAATTGCCAAAACTCAGTCATCTTAATTCACACAGAGATTTTTGACAGCAAAGATTTTTGCAACCTCGGTTTGGCTCTCCTTAGTTTTGAATATTTGCCCTAACATTTGTTTAGAAAGAAGGCCAAACCAGCAGTACTTTTCATGTTTTAATTACACAGAGTGCATGCTGGATGCGATTCCCTCTTTTCCTATGTACCTTTTACAGTGTAAACAAGGGCAACAGGCTGGCTGTTGTTATCCTTCCAAGAACAAATTCCTGTTTGCAGCCAATATGGCTCAGTTTCACAGAAATCCAAATCAATTCTCTGGTACTGAGGTAATGAACAGTAACTTGATTTTTCCTGTAAAACTAAAGCCTTCCAAAAATACAGCTAATTCCTGCCCATTTAACACATTTTTCACTTACTGTAAGAACAAAGTTACTATAAACACTGTAACAGGTCACAAACTTTGAATCTGCAGCTGCATATTAAAATTGTTTTAGTCTGATCTTGTCATACACGCTGTGGAGACCAGGAGTCAGCTCTGTTCAGTAGTGTGACGTTACATGCATCTGAATTAAGGGAACGCCTGAGGCACGGACCTGACTAAGGATGACTTGCACTAAATGAAACAAAGGCAGCAAAAGTTCAATTATTTCTACCACCCAAGAAAAGGTTATGAAACTGTAGTTGAAAAAAATAAATAAATCATGTCTCAGCATTGGATAGGATCAAGACTGACATGAATAATATATATTTCTGAGCAAGTTTGATCCTTCTTAATGATTAGATAACACAGAGAACAACTCACCTACAAACCGCATGCCTACCACCAAAAATTTATTTTTCTAAGGCTTATCTTTAAAAATGCATTTTGACTCATTAAAAGAAGAATTACTACTTTTTCATTCTCCCGTTCAGTTCCTTCCCCACCTGAGCAAGTTATCCCTCTGCCTCATGCTGCACTGGTTACCATAGATACATAAGTGCCATTTGCTTTCCAAAAGATGTCCACGTATTTGGATATCAATTTAAAAAATCCTACCTATTCTGTAACCGGTAATCTTACCTGCATTTCTGATTGTTACCAGCATTACGCTAGAACTGATGCTCAGGAAGAAATCACTAAAGCACTGATTGCTCCTGAATGTAGAAAAGGCTGGCACAGTCCTCATAGTCCTGAAATCTTGAGGAGAACAGGCAACTGCCAGAAGCATGTGAAGAAAAATCTACACTAGACTGCGAAAAGGTAGTATACCCAAAATATTAACCTTTACTCCAGTTGATGAAATGCCACTGGTTAAGTTCTCCACAACTATCAAGCACTGTACCTGGCTTTTACATTCACGGACACTTCTGTGGCATTCAGATCTGCTTAAAATAAGGAAGGTATAAAATTAAGTCCTCTGAAGAAAAAAATCTGAAGACCAAAAAAAGCTGCAAAGCAATGCTGCAAACAGCCTCTCTCTCTTTGCAAGAGAGAGGTATATGTACTAATTCTCTTAGTTAAGTTCACTTGTCATCTCACAACATTCTTAAGCATCTGCAAATACCATTTAGAAAAAGAACTGGATAAAAACATCTTGAAAATTAAGACTTCCAGATGCAATGATTGTCAGGATACAGTAGGTCAGTTATTTTGGCTACTGTCTGGGTGTCTCCATGTTAAATCCTTCATCTCTACTTTTGAGCAACTTTAATTTATTAGATCTGGGGCACAACCTGCATTTCAAAGTTCAAGTGGAACAAACATGCATTCATCATATTTCAAAAAAGCCAATATGAATATGTATTTTATGATAAGCACATACATGTACATAATAAAATGGTGTTAGACTGTGCAAAAACAAAGCCCCCAATATGAGCTGTTTCTTAGCACAATCAACAAGAAGTGATCTGATATCACAGATAAACCACTCAAGTGTTGGTCTAACAGCCACAAGTAGTATCCAAGCCATGGGAAAAGGAGGTACAACAAAATAAATCAAGAAACTTTAAACAAAAATGGTCTAATGGACAGGAGCAATAGCTTAGAGAAAATTGGGGGTTGGGAATGAATGCAAACCCTAGTATTTGCTGGAATTTTTCCAGTTACAGAAATACTTGTCTTCGGATGTATTTTCCTGAGATCCAGGGATAACTCCAGGTATGAATGAGTAGGTAGCATACAGAGATGAGGTGAGCTCCCTCAGAAGCAAGAAAACACCCTGATCTTTCTCCTCAAGTTTTATGTTGGAATTCTTAAGGTACTTCCTCCTACGTATCACTATTTTCACATCAATCATACTGTAGATAACCTCCATTTTTTACAGTTGTGATAGACATAACTTACAGAAATGGGAAAAGTAAATGTCCAGTCTACATAGGACAGCAATACAGTTTACTCTAAAATGAAAGCTGGCATTCATACTGGGAGACTGTTGAAAGCTGTAAGATAAAAGGATGGAGGAGTGTAGCTTTTTCTCAGAGTGGTCACCATCATTGCTAACTGACTCAAGGAACATAAGGGTTACTAAAATATTTGCTTCAGTGCTATTTGAGACAGAATTCAATGGACAAGTCACAGTACACAGCTGCAAGTACAGACCAGCAGCTTTAATCCAACAGGAAAAAAGGTGCAGATCTCTCTCTGATGTTGCTATTCTCATGATTCCCACAGAATCTCCTTTAAGATTTGGATTTAAGGTTCTAGAGATCATTGAAGTGATAAAGGCAGAGTGATAAAGGCAGCTTATTTAATTACATTTTACAAGACACTTCAGACAATCTTGTCTTTAAAACAATGTTTTCTTTTCCATTTTCCATTCTTTTCCAGCAAGTAGTAAATCTAGAGTCATGTTTTTTCACCAGTTCTGTACAGTCAGATTTTTTTTGTTTGTGACTAAGGTAATATTACTGAAGATATCAACTTTAAGAAAAAGTCTACTTCAAGGAAAAGTGTCTACTTTAAGAAAATATTGTAATTTTTAAAGTTGCTTTCAAAAGGATATAGGTATAGCTGACAATACATGGTTTTTATACTTAGAAAGAGTTTCCATTTCTCCAGGTTGGATGACTCCACACCTTTTTGTAGCAGGATTTATATTCTTGTTATTTAAATATTCACTAAATAGTCACTAAATCTTTCTCATGGGATTAATTTTGCTTTCACAAATGCTTATGTAAACTTAACAATATATGTGCTTACCTAGAATTTGTAAGCATAATTTCTTTTCATACAGATATAATTTATTTTTTCTATGAACAGTGAAGACCAGATTCTAGCTTCTACAGATTTAACTGTGGACAAACCCACTCAATTCTAGGTTTCTGTCACATTAACTCTGCTCCCTGTAGTCTTTTGTAACCGAAAGCTAACCTGAGTCCAACACATTAGGACACAAAGAAAAGACAAAGTCCAACACAAAGAAAACTCCACCTTAGAGTTTTCTTTAGGTAAAGAAAGAACAAACGGAGATTTTTAAGAACAGTATCCAACAATCTTGCTCCAGTCAAGTTTTACCTCAGAAATAACTGACAAGTGTTCATAATTCCCTTACGTACTTAATTAGCTATGCAGTTCCAGCAGCACTTCTCTTTTGTTTAATAACACTATGCTCTGGCAAGACATGAATTTATCAAATCTGTCCTGTTAATTAAAAAAAGGTTATTCCCAAAGCTTTTTCAGCTAACACCACCACAGTCACAGCTTGAAAAAACTGGTCACTACAAAGTGTCTAGAGCTTACTAGAAAAATGAGATATATTTTATTCAACTGAAACGTTTACCATACGATTGTTGCAAATAAATGCTTAAAATATTTAAAGGTGAATTAGTAGGTACTAATGACACAAATCTGCTTTCCATGTTTCAGATGTCCAAATAAAACGTAGTAAATTCGCAAGTAGTTATTCCCATGATTCAGGCAAGACTGCAAGATTATGTGTTGTTAAAAAACAACAAAAAACCCACCCCAAACAAACACAAAAACCCCAGTGCAATGTTTCTAAATCTATCAACTGGAAAGAATATTCATTTGATCAAACGGGTTTAGATAATGCTGTCACTTCCACAAAGTCTCAGGGTCCAAAACCATGGAAAATGCCAACCCTTAGCTGAAACATTACCATGGTATTTACTGCTCATGGGCTCACAGACAGAGTACAGGGATGGAAGAGAGAGTTAGAAATTATTTGTCTGACCTTTTATATAACAAGAGGCACAACACCTCCTTGGATTAATTTCTCTTTTAAGTAGAACAAAGATGATACATACACTGGAAAGGAAATGCCTGAAGAAAACTGATGGTGGGAAGGTCTGACTCCATGAGGAGAAATTAAGACTCTGTTGGTTTGTATACAACCACTGTGTCTTTCATTTTACAGAAAACATCACTGAAGCTGCCTTTGACCAGCTCCAAAAATAATTACCTCCACCTCCAATGTTTATTACTTTACCTTTATTCTGCTCCTACCACAAAAGCAGTCTGAGGAAAATAAGAACGATGCCTAAGTGCCAATTCTGAGGAGCAGATCTGTAATTGTGCTAAATTTAGTCATGAAAAAATTATTAAAATGTATGAAAAATTAAACAATTATCCAATAAATTCCATAGTGTATCAAGATGCATAACTTATAAAAATAGTCTGCAGAATTTCTTACTCTGCCAAACAATAGTTTTTGTTAACTACAAGAGACTCTGACAAGGCTAAATATTTATTGTTTTCTTCCAGATATTTGGCTATCAGTGTCACAGTACCCATGCCTGGGAGAGAAGAGAGTAAACAACCATGGTAAAAAGACCATATAATCAAAATATGAACAGTGAATTACCAACCCTGAAATACACACACAAAAAAGACAAGGCAAGAGAAAGGAGCCATGAAAACATTGAAAGCAGGCAGGAAAACTGTTTTAAGAGCATTTTATCTGCTAGAGGCACTCGATATGAAAGTGTTGAAGTATCTAAATGCAATGACAGGTCCAAGTCTACTTCCACTGATGTTAAAATATAATAATAAATCATAAAGTTATTGTCTAAAGAGGAAACCCTACCACTTCAAACACTGTATTTGGAGTCTGTAGTAAAATATGTACCTCCTTTCCATGAAAGGTATTTCAAACTCTGCCTAGTTCACTTTCAGCAACTCACTATCACATTCTCAGTATCACTACTATATGAGTGATCAAGAAGCAGAGACAAAGCTAAATGGCTTGACTAGCATTTTAGATTCTGAGCTGAAGCAAAACTTGGAATGGTCCAATTCATTCCTTGCACCCAGTCTGTACAGCACACTGTCAGGAAACAGTATCATCCTTTTCAATCAATGGATCTTGGAGATCATGGAGTACATGGTGAGACTATAGGCTGAGGTTATGGAATACTGTGAGTGGCTCAGAAAGACAAATGTGTTAAAGAAAAGAGGATTTGTGAGGATGGAGCAAAAGATGAGGGAAAAGAAGGAGAAAGTGAAGGTGGGGGAAAAAAAGAACTGGGACTATAGCAGTGGGGGGGAAGGGAGGCAAGGGGAAGAATTGCTCAGGAGTGGTATGAGAATGATGGGAAACAGCAGACATTAGTAACCTACACAGTAAAATGAAAAAGAAGAGGCCAGGGAACAATTGGCATCAAAGATACATAACAATAGATTTTTTTGTTTGCATCATGCAGTACATCTTTTACCATGTTTTAACGTTATAATTCAGATGACAAATGCTTATTGTGTATATATATATACACACATATATGTATATATACGTATACATAAATTATACACACATACATTCAGTATGGTTAATATGATCCAGCTCCCATCTGGACTACTCTTCCTGAGGGAATGCAGGCCAAATGGCGAACCACCTCATCCTCAGCTCAGAGCCTGAGGCTGCTGCCTTGTCCCGGGGAGGACAGACACACCGTCATGTGCACACCCAGACTGGCTGCTGGGCTTGGGGAAGTATCCTTGCAGAGTTGACTCTCTGTCCAAAGATCGAAGGGAATGAGGAAGAACACAGCTAATGCCTCAAGTAAGAACACGTGGGCATGAACGTAGCATAACAGGGAAAGAGGGACACAGCAGAGGCTCGAGCTACTGCCGTCACCCTCACAGCACAAAGAAGGGAACTTGAAAGAGAATCCAGTCCCTCTCCAGAACTGTATAGCTGTACTAGAGCCTTTCCTGGAAAATCAGGGGTAATTGCAGGCTTTTGTGTGCTGTGCTTACCTGCCAAGCTGTCAGTAAATTAATCATGCAACTTTCAGCAGTCAGTGTCAATAGAGAAACTCAGCCAGTCAAAGTACACAGTAAGACAGAAAATCACAACTAATATGAGTGCAGCGGCAAACTATACTATTTATTCATTTTTCTCCTAAATCTTTTTTATGGCCAGACTCCATAATGAGCCATATGACAGAAATCAAGATAAATAAATGCTTTTTAAAGCATATACATGATTTATTACTTTGATATCTGTCTGCTTTCTTCCTTCTCTTCCTTTTCATATCTTGGACTGAAATAACAGAAGTTCCCACCGCAACAGTATGTAGCTGAGCAAGTCACCTAGATACCGTAGATATGTTTAGACAAACTTCTAGACAAAGTTATAAATAAGCCTTGGATACAGCTATTCTCATTTTTGTTCTTCAGCATGTCTCTTTGTTCTCTAAGGATGGAATGAGAGTCTAGTGCCAGTGGAAAGACAAACTGATCTATGATGGGAGCTGACATGCTCCAAAATACTATTTTGGCCTTTAGAGAAGACAAAAGGGGAAAACAAGTATGCAGAGTTGTTAGGGGGAGGGATTCTGTTTGTTTTTATGCACTGCTTTTCTAAATCCCCTCCTAAACCCTTTTCCAAACTTCCTCGGATCAAAAACTCTAGCCAAAAATCAGTGTATCATTATGACCACTTTGTTGTCAGATGTATACTTGTACTTTAAGTATCGCAAAGCTATAGGGACTTCTGAACAATGCTCCCTTTACTTGTTATTTCTCTACCTGCAGACCTAATAGGAACATAGACTGCAAATACCACTGAATATGTGACTTTAAAAGAACTAGGTCATGAGAAGGGTTTTCTTGGATCTCCTACCACCACCCTGGGCATGCGGAGCCTTTCGCTGCTGCTTTCATATTTTCAACAACTTCAATTTAAAGCTTTAGCTTCTCCTCTTTTGTGTTCCTACTGTAGGACTCTTTCAGAATGTCACTTCTGTGAGGGTTAGAAAACTATATGCCATCTCTAGCACAGAGGCATTTGCAAATAATTCACGAATCTCTCCCTCTCAGGTAGCAGGTAACAGCAAAGGACCCTAGAAAAGTATAAAATGAAGCAAGTGCAATAATCTTCACTACAATCTTCCCTACAGTCAAACTCAAGGAGCTCATTAGCTGATACTTACGGAGGCGTCACTCCTTTCGGGAGGCCTAATGCGTTGACAGAAATGGGTGGTGGCTGGGATGGCAGCATGGAGCTGAGAAAAGCTGCTGGAGACTGGCCGGAATTAGGAAATCTGGGAGTTGGAGACAGGCTGTGGGAAGGTGAAGAAAGTGAAGGAAGAGGAGGGGGTGGAGGAGGTGGAAGTGGAAAGGAATCACACACCGGATATGTCGCAGTTGGACTAAAGACAGGTGGAGGCGGGGGCGGAGGGGATGGAGAAGAAGGAGACCAGGCGTACTCCCCTTCTGGAGCAAACTGCTGAGAGAAAGGGGGAACAGGCACTCTCCCAAACTGTTTCTGAGAAGCAGTTGGAGACATAGGAGAAGGAAGGCTGGATGTAGATGATCCTGAAGACGGAGTCACATAACCTGAAGCAGGGCTGATGTTCTGAGCAGCAATGAACTGCTTAGGCCGAGCATAGTTGAAGGAGCTGGAAGACTGCATGGTTGGGGAAGTATGAGAGTTAAGAATACTCATTGGCACAGAAGAAGTGACAGACTGGCTGGACTCAAGCTCCTGGAAGGAGGGGGGAGGAGGAAAGGAAGGAGAAGAGGGAGGTTGCTGCTGATGATCAGGTTGCTGTTGGTGATGATACCACTGGCCACTTTCTTGCTCCAGACGAATTTGGTTCTGCAGCTGCTGTATTTTTATAGGGTCCCTGTAGGAAGGAAAAATAGACAAAAAGGTGATCAGACATGCAGTGCTGGTCGGGGAGGAGGTAAAAGTTCCACTGAGCTATGGTCTAGGAAAGTCAGAAGGCAGGGAAAGTTCAAAGTGTTTGCATATCTTGAATAGCCCTATTTCTTCAGGGATAAAACATTGCCACAAAAGTCCGGTTTTTGAGCTCAAGAAGGGGGAAAAAAGTATATGCATAATAGAAGTTAACAGAACCTTCAATTCTTAAAAAAGGTAAATTATAAGACAATTTCAAGGCGCTTAGGGTATTTTAAAGGAGCAATCCAGATAATATAAGTAATGGTAAAAATGTTGACGTTCTTAACAAGGTTTCTTTTCATTTCTTGCCTATTTCATTCAATGGCCCTGTTTCAATAACAAGCCTCAGGTATCTACCCAGTGACAACTTCAGCCTTGATTTCTGCTGTAGCCTCTGTGACCCGATCAGATAGACCTAATTACTGCCATACTTTTAATGAGGTACTTGGAGACAAGGGACCAATTTCTGTGTTAGAACCATCCATGTATCTGTAGATGAGGAAAGAAGACTTCCAAGAAACATTTGTAACCTAAGGAAATGGTGAACTGAACGTCTCCGTATCTTTAGTCCCACTGTTTTTCCCAGGCTTTATTCTTAACTGTAGGTCCTGAGACGTGTCTTAGTAGATACTGAATACAGTTCTAAGGAATTGCTATTTGCAGTACTATCAGCTCAAACAGAAATGAAATTTTTTTCAGAAATGCAGACATTCACTAGCAGAACAATAAAGACTAAAAAACTAATATGCAGAAGCACTCAAATTAAGTAATTAAGTTACTTGTTAATTAAGTAAAAAAAAAAAAAAAAAGAGCAAAATGTTCAGCAGTGAAGCAAACCAGACCATGCACTGGCTTTTTTTTTGTCCACAATACAGTTGTTTGAATGACATTGAGATCAAAATGAACTGTGTGGTCTCTCATCTTAAAATACATCAGACTGACTTGCTTAAAAATTGTCATGTTCCAGCTGGAAATCATAACTTTATCTCAATACTCCAGAAACTACAAAGTTTCAGCATATGCACATATACCTTTTCTGTATATTTAATATATAAATACTTTATTATATACAAGTGTGTCATTGTTTATATATAATTTAGGTCATTTAAGCAGAAATTTTAGAAGCTGTCTACTTAATGCATGGCATATGAATGTATGATTCTGGCACGACAATACACTTCTGTTGGTAGCAACAAAATTAGAAATGGTAATATAATCATATTTTCCACTCTGAGATTAATTTTGATATTCCGACCATCCACATTTCCCAGAAAGTGTTTTCTGACAATAATTCTGCTTATGATCTCAGGCCAAAGGAGATTGTTTAGATAAGAAAAAGGGGAGCAAGCTTGTTTAGGACAGAAAACTGAAAAATAGTTATTTACATTTAACAGTTGCTTATTTCTTTTTTGTCGTAAAGATGGTTCAATTCTAGCAACAGTCATCTCAATACATATTTCAGTACTTAAAAGGAGATTGCATTTTCCTTTTAATTAAATCAGCAACAAGAACATCTAAACATTGCAGTCCACTTGTAAATTTTATAATTAGTTTTTTTGATGTTGACAATAGAGACTCTAAATCCCTATCAGTTCATCTTTTCACTCCATAGGGTTGACACAGGCTGAACCTTATCCTTCAATTTTTGCTAAATTACATAAGTCTCCTTTCCCTAAATGGGCTAAAGCAACACAATTTTAGTTCCCATCATCACTTGACTTTCTCAGCTGATGACAGAACTACTTCAGGTCACCTCTGATTGGAAAGAGAAAGCCCTGTAAGGTTACTACTTTCAGCTCATTCTGTATCTTTAGTCTGACTATTTGCAGACCTACTGTCCAATACCTATAAAATTATTTAAAAATAATACTTATTTTATTTTCCATCATTACCACCCCCAATAATTTTTTAATTTATTACAGAGAGGCTAAGGTTAAAAAAAAAAAAGGGGGGAATTTTAGTATTGTAAATGGTGTGTTGAATACAGAAGAAACTTAGCTGTCTCCAACACTTTATGTTTACCCAACATGTGCTGAAAGCAAGTCAGAGTGTCTTGTCTTGGGACTTTTTTATTTTCATTGCCAAGTCACATGGCGATGTGCCCAGCCAACAGCATAACACAAATGACCATCTATGGCCCTGTCAATGGTAAGTATACTACTACAGCGCCTGCCACTGAACTGCTGCTGTACCAGTCCGGGCAGAAGTAAAGACCAGATTCAGTGTAGGTCTACAAAAGGTTGGCAGGCAAACGTGAGGTTGCTCTGCTCTCACACTAAGCTTGACTTGAGGCCACAGGAATATACATGCCTGTAAGTCAGGGTTTATTAGTTCAGGACAGCACTAATTCCATTTGCAAAGCTTTTGATCAGCTTAGGGTCCAGACACAGCAAGTGCAAAGTAACATGCAGGCATAATCATTATCACATCAGTCCACGTAGCAAAAAACATTAAGACCTTCTTAGAGCAAATTTTCATTCCAGTGGTAGAACTGCACAATCCTTGTCTGCAAAAATGAATGTTCTCCACCTCAGAGCTATTCTTTTAACAGCAGATGCTGCCCTATACTTATTAATTCCTTGAGCAGATTTATCCTAGGGATGTGTCATTATGAAGAAGAAAAATAAAAGAACAATCAATTCACAAGTGTTCCTTTGCAATGACACCAACAGCAGTGGAAGCTCTACGTCGGTAGGTCCCTGAAAGATAACACTGCTGTGCCACAGATATAGAGAGCCCAGCAGTCAAAATGATGCAAGGGAATTGGTCTGTTATGTTGCCCTCATCAGTAGGGAAACAAAGAAATCAATTTTAAAAAAGTTCAGTTTTTGGATGAGATTACAGGAAAAATTAATTTAATTGTAATTACATCCTCTTTCCAATTATCTGAAATATGTTTTGTAATCCCAGTGTTTTAAAGGGCACACATGTTTCCAGACAACGCATCAAGCTTGTTTAAACAATAGAGAATAAAACTTATTTTCTGATGCGGAATTTTTGGTTTTGCTAAATAATTATAACAACATAAGAATGAACAGTTAAAAGTAAATTTTTAGTAAAATTCAATCAGTGGATCAGTAATAAAAAAAAATAATAACTAGAGGAAAGTGAATATTGGGAAATTTCAGCAACACACTGAAAAGCAGGCCTAGTAGTACATAAATATTTTCAGAAGGTCTGCTTCAGTGTTTGTGAATTTTTTTTCAATAGCAGATATTCTTATCCAAGATTTTTGTATACATTTGCAGATGTTCTAATAGGTATGCTAAAATAGTTAAAGAAATGAAAAAAGTAAAGCAGTAATATTTTAATAGAAGCTGACATTAATTGCAACAGAGGGAAAAACAGTATTTATGCAGTTATTATTTACAGTTCAAATATGTACAGATTTGCTGTCCACAAAACTTAATCTTATCAGCTACCAGAACAGAAAGGCACAGACATTTCACCTTCACTTATAAATTTGTCTCAGTTGTTTTCCGCTTTTCTATATATTTCTAACTGTGGAAAGAGATGGGAGAATGAGAAGGAGGAGGGGAAAAAAATTCAGTCTCTTCAGCAGTTAAGGATGAGGATTTCTTTGCATCACTAGCAATATCAAGTGCTTAGAGGATGTGATAGTGAATGGAAGTTACTCCTAGAGCACTGTTTGTGCCACAAAATGTCAGTCTTCCTTTTCTTTATAATATTAAACATTGAACAGCTAGAATAATTTTTTTATATTTCTATGCTATGTAGGCATTTCTTTATTTAATATACAGGTGAATAACAAGATGCAGTATTACACATTCCCAAGTATTTCTACAACCTTGCTTTCCTCTCTGTCCTCTCTAAGAACAAAAAACTGAAGGAAGATACAGCAACTAAAAATTTTTTAAATTGATTTATTGGCTTACTTCATGGAAATGAAGCTAAATGGAGCTAAATGATAGTAAGAAACATTTGAAAACAGATGTTCAAAGGGAAGATTAGAGCCATGAGGTTTCTTGGTGGACAATGACAGAATACTGTCTTTTTAAAAGCAAAACACTCTGATTGTATAGGAAAATAGTGGACAGAATCAGACAGAATAGTGGACAGAATGCTCAGAATCTTCTCTAAGGATGCCAGTACATATGGCATATTTTAATAGTTACTCAATAATTCATGTTCTGAGGTATGCACTTGGTTTAGATTATAATAGGCTGTTTTATCTTTTAATCCCATTTTCATAATGTTTTTTCTTCCTGATACCTTCTTTGTATCTCATTGTTTTGAAAATTAATAGAGCAGTCCTCAACTTTGAGAACTAAACTGGTAACAGCCATCATCAGGAACCGTAACTCCAAGCCTAGGCCAAGTGCCTGGACACAGTGCTGTAGAGGAGGGGAGATAGGTAGATGGTTGTACACCTCTGAAAGTCTCAAAAGGAGCTGGCTACTGGATTGCAAAGTACATTACAGCAGATGTCATTTTCAGGGATGCAATACATCCTTCATACTGAAAGTAGTCTGTCAAGCTCATTCACATGTTCCCAAGATTAGGATGCGTACCAACTTTATTTTTCTCTTACATCTCTGGGTTTGAAAAGAGCATAAAAAATTTTTATTTGGACGAACAATGCACCCAAACCTCTTCTGGGAAACACCCTACTATTTGCAGTGTAATCATCAGCTCCTCAGTATAACCTAGTCTATGTACCTTTTAAACACAAAAGTTCATATGGCAGCCCTTATATCCATTCTATTTGGGAGAGGGGTTTCTCCAAAGGTGGGGGGATGCTGTCCAAGCCTTGAGAGGAACCAGTCATACACAAAATGAACCCTATCCAAGTAGTGTCTACCACAAAGTGTGGTAAGGGCATTCAAGTTTATTCACTTTTTTACAACACAATATACAAAGTAGATTGAAATAAACCACCACAGATAAAGAACTAAGATTAAATACATTTTTCTGTGTTATAACTTTTTAAATTTCCTGATTTGGGCTCTCCTTTGTCCTCCCTCATGATCTTAACAAAAGCAAAGGAGCAAATGGAAAGCAGATAAAGAAAAGCAGTTTTCGTTTAAAAGAAAGAATCCTATGTATCTGATATATGGAAGAATAACGGGCTCACTTCTGCCTCAAGTCATTCCTGAGTGAAAGCAGACTGGCCCCTTCACAATCCTTCCAGCAATCTGCCCTTTGAGAAACAGACAGTGCAGTTCTACAGAAATACACTAAAAAATACCTCTGAAATGAAAGTACAGGAATATTTTGAATGAAAATAACCAGAATTAAGCACAAATAAACTTGAGTTAGTTTTCTGAATTAAGATTTGAAGCCAATGCCCCAAAACCTCTGTATTTGTATCTTGGGGTAACAACTACTCATCTCCATTAATCTACCTTCTAATGAAGACCTAGCTGCTAACTCAATACTAATGCTTCAGAATCATGCCAGAGCTCTACAAAAAGGGAAACAGTCACCATCATGCTGCATTAAATGGCAAGGGCTCTTCTCAGGTAATACTGACTTCCATGTCACTAAATATCTATGTTTAGATATATTTTTATATGTATTTATTTATATCTATATTTAGAGATTTATACAATGGATGGAATATTTTTTCATTATAATTTATTAATTTATTAAAGTTGGAATGTAATAAAATTCAGTTATACCTCTCTAGGTCCTCAGCAGCCCAACTGGATAACTGGTAGGCAGAGAAGGAATAGAGAATTGGAAGTGCTGGGGGCTGCTGTGGTTCCCTCACTAGATAAGATTCACAGTGCTTCTGCATCTGTGGCTCTTCGGCAGCTGGCATGGCAGACTTGCCAGGTAGCTGTTAAGCTAGCTCTTAAACACACTGTTTAATTTGCTTTCTACAACCACAACATTTGTATTTTACTGGTATAAATGGTACTGTTTTCTAAACTTCTTCTGACAGTTGTTATTTCAGAGACTGAAATGCACATACCAACTCATGCAAAATTTGACAGTAGTCACCAATATCTGGAATTGTCCTCTGACAAAATTCCTAATATAATTTAAGGTTTTCTACCAGATTTATCAACAGTTGAGAGTTGTTAAAAATGAAAACAACCTAAGCTAGCAGTGGATGAATTAACAGCTGTACTGAAAATAAATGCTCAGAATACAAAGGTAATTCCAGCTAAACTGTGTCCACTGAAGGAATACTTACTCATTTTAGAAATGTTAAAAATGTAAATGTATGACAAGGCAAGAAGGTGAAGCAAAGGGAGAAGAGAAGCCCCTTTTTACAAAAACTGCAAAGTATTCAACACACAGACAGCCTTCAGGCTGTATTAATACAAATACATTTACCCAAGCATTAAGCTTCCTGATGCTGAACAATCCCTTATATTGTGAGAAACAAATGTGGACTGTTTTAAATCCTGCAAGGGTTCACATTTATGTAAGACTGGAATTATCAGTTAAAATAAAGTGTGAGAGGGAAGGAAAAACAAAAACTAGCACCAGTTTGGGTTCTACCCCACAAACATTCAGAGATGCTTTTTGTCTATACTAACAGATTTCAGGGAGGATGCAGGGTTATCATTACAATTTAATCCTTACATTGAGTAACTAGAGACCTATAACTAGGAACGATCTCCACCAGCTGCAACCTTTTAACATTTTTATTACTTGCCCTTCAAAGCTTAACAATTTGAAAAATGCAGATTTGTGACAAATAATATTTTCCATATTTCAGGTTAATATACAGGAGTGTTTATAATTAATTTCTCTGTAACCTAACGCACTCTCAGGAAAATCAGTATGGTGCAAGAGCTAACACAGGTACTGTATTTATGAGCACACTATGAAACTAAGCTTGACTTTTCATCTGAGAAACTTCATACACACAAGATAAATGTACACAGTAGATAAATGTAAAACATCCACATTGTACCTGTATTGTTTGTGAACTCTCTTGCAAGGAAATCCTGCTGTAATTTGGCTGTTAAAAACTTTTCTGTCTATCCTAAAAAGTGGCAGTTGTACCTGTGCCCATTTTCCATTATGGTTTGATTATCTGTCAAAGGCATCAAGGTAATTTCTGTACTAAGGAAACCAACAGTAGTGATAGTGCCAGTATTCAGTGAACACAAGCAATTCTTTTAGAGACAGGAACCATTTTTCATCTGTATACCACTGCAGGGACATTTTTCAAAACATGCACCAGTGAGATAACACGTTTAGCCTGGGTACAGAAAGAAAGGAAATTGTGCTTTTGTGCACAGTCATTGTTCCCAAAAGTCATAAAGACATAATACAGCTTTAGTAAAAAGGCTAAGCTTTGTATCTCTGGTAGGGTTAGATCATAAGAATTAGTCTGGGAGTCAAACAATCTGTCTGGCTTGGTAATTCAGTAGTGTTACATAACTAGTGCACATAGGTAACAAGTTTTACTGATAAAGGAAGCAAAAAGTGTTATGTTATTAAGAGATAATTGTAACAAGGCATTAATAGCAATACAGGTTCCAATTTACAGCTGAATTCACCCAAAGTGTAGGAAACCATGACTTGGAATGCAGGAATGAACTGGCCTGCAAATGGACAAATAGGTCTTCTGCCTCTGACTGTGCTATAGCATGTGGAAGGAATATTCTGTGCTGATTAGTATATATTCAAAGAAAGTAGGGGGGGGGGGAATATATATATAAAAATATATAAAAGTTTGAAAAACTGTACTAGCCTAAACCCAAAAGTGAACAGAAGAAACATGGATGGCCACTCCTCCTCTTCTAGATGTGGTATGATACATTTTCTCAGTGCTGGCACTGGAACAGCACATGCGCAGTTGTCTTTTTTTTTTTTTTTTAATGTATTTTAAGTTTGATATATTTGATTAACAAGATGCTCTAGAAATCAACACATTTCATCTACCACTAGCCACCAAAGTTAGGAGATTTGCTTATTTTTATGCCTACCCACAAACAGCTACAGTAGGCTTAAAACTGGACCTTCATGCTTTCAATATTAATATTCCAGTATCTTCAAGTGTCTGTTCTTTGGGTTACACGTAAAGATGACTGCTTTGTACTACTGAAATAGATACTTTCAGGAGGAAGAATGAACATCATATTAAAAAGAAACAAAATAGAGTAGCTACCGGATGCCCTGACATTAAAGGGAGCACACAGTTGCTGTCAGAGTGTTTTTAGGAAAATTAAAACTTTAACTATGTTTTAAAACTACTTGAAGAAATTCGGGTAGTTTTACAGCCTAAACTCTAAGCCCTTTTACCAGCCACTGTATTCACAAACAGTTCTAACATTTGAGCAGGTCGATGCCTCATGGATATTACCAGCTGATACATCAATAGTCTGTTTTACTGCAACTCACTGGAGTATCCTGTTCTTAAAATACTATATGAAAAGGAACCACTGGAAAGGAAATCAGTACATAAAAACTAGTATTTATACAAAATAAATATATACGTCTGAGATTCTCCCACTACAACAATATGACTTACTCACTTTAGGTGTCAGCACCATCTTAGTAACATAAAGTTTTAGTACTACACCATTCTTGCTGAAGTCCTCCTATACACACAAAAATAACCCTATCAACAGGGTACACTAACTTTTATGGAAGGAGGAGAAGCACCACCAAGTAACAGCAACTGCTAAAGACAGTAATAATCTTTCAACCTGGTTCTCAAGAGCATTGGAAAGTGCAAATAACACTACAGCATTACTCACAACTTTTGTGACATTTATTCAACCAAACTTTTGTGACATTTATTCAACTAACACAATTATAACTTGTGCTTGATCCAGTGCAGGATGCTATATCCCTGTCATGCAGTCTAGGTTGGTAATCTCAATGGAAGTTATGGCAGTGAAAAGAAGGATACTTAAAAGGACGAACAACTGTGTAGTCACTCTGCACGCTGCAAACTTCCTAGGGTATCTGAAGTTACTCCCGTATTAGGGATTGGTATCATCCAGAGACATTTGCAGATCTATTGGGAGAATTTTTCCTCCCAGATGCCCTCTTAGACAGCCTTTTAAAAGCACTGGTGAAGCCCATCTTATGCATTAATTGAAGAAACAACAGCCTTTCACTGCTTCCCTGCCATTGTTCTCTGGCACCTGAAACGGAACAAATAACTACCCCCGCCATGTTACATAGCTGCTTGGCTCCAGCTGCAGTTAAGAGTTTGTTCAGGTATGGATAAACTGCTTCAACTTTCTTCCCCCAACAGGCTAGCTGATAGACACAGCTCTGGTTAAGTGAAATATTCACTTTGTTGCAAAGAAAATGAATACAAAAAATAGCTGAAGTGTCCTCAGTGTTTGCACGTGTTGCAGCGTTGCACATAAATATTTCTGCAAAGAGTTGGCAAATGCTCAATCTGTTCATGCCCAGAACACTCTTTATGGGCTACACTCCTCACAGAGCAGAATGAAAACTCCAACACGCACCAGCAAAACAGCAGCAACAGAATATCTTAGTAAAATGAAAACACTTGACAGTGTGGCAGATGTACCTTATGTCAGCTATTGCGTTTATAAGACCAAAAAGAACTCTTTGTAGACTTGGCTATAGACATAACTTTAGACATAACTTTATCTGCTCACGTAGACTGATAACATCTTTTTGGTTTATCACATTTTTTTCCTATCAGCAACTTGCATCAACTTCAGTGATACCTGCCTGATGAATACTGCTGTGACCTATTTTGCATCAGAAACAATCTTTTAAGATGTGGCTCTCCATTCATCTTGCTGGACTAATTCTGAAAAATAAAGAGTTTATAGAGCACTATCACTTCTTATCTAGCCAGATATGTACTTCAGAAGTGTGAGTTCTGGGGTTTTGTTTTGTTTTTAAAAGGCATCTTCCCCAACGTATAAAAGAGACAAGAAAATTGATGATACTCAAAATGTTGCTAAAGCACACTTAGATATGCAGAGCTACTGCTTATTACAACTGCATGATAAACACAATTATAATGAAGATGTTTTAGGCAAATCCTAAGGACTAAGTAGACTTGCAGCCTTACTCCATGACTGAATGCTACACCTCACTGCATTTTCCCTATTGCTTGCTATAAAACAAAAAAGGAATACCTACACAGCAGAATTACTGAGCAAAGGCAAAAACACAGTACTCGGATGTCACCGCAGTCAAAGTATATTTTTAAATATTCATAATATACTCTGCTCCCGAACAGATTGAGCAGACCTGACCAGAACTACTCACATTCCCTATCATCACAAAGAGAAACAACGTATCCTGAAATAACACACATTTGGACACAGACACTCAACTTGAGCTACCCTCTTCTGCTGGCAACACGTAATTTTAAATAGTATTTCCCTGGTAAATAGATGAAGTGATTTAATGGTGAGAATTAACATTTTTTTAACTGCTAACTAACTGTACAGCACATTGTGCTGAAAAGCTTAAATGGAATACCTTACATATAAATGACAGAGCAAATAATTGCTTTTGTACTTTTGAGTGAAAATATATTCCATAAAGATGATTCATTTCAAATACTATTTATTTCTTAATATATCAAGTAACCTTGAGTATAGGAGACTTATACAGTATTAAGCTGAATTAAGGTGTGCCTTAAGTGATGTATAATGCCATAAAAAAGAAGGAATTGTACAGGTAAATTGTGTAATGATAAACACTTGTTATGGCCAAATACTGTGCCAGTGATTCTGTATGGCTGGTCCCTTCTCTAAAACTGATTTGAATCTTGCTTAGCTCTCAGTGAAAGGAGTCAGCCTTCTTACCCAGAGAAACTAAGAGACAGGACGAAGTTTCATTTTTCCCAAGTAAAATAGTAACCAACATGGTGACTGGACAAAAACGAGGAACCACATAGATTGGCACTTCTCCTAAGAGGACAATAAGGACACATCTGCATTTGTGCTTTAGCTTGGATCAGAATTGAAGATTTGCTTTTGAAGCAAATCTCCAGTTGTCCCCACTTGCTTGTTCTCCAGTTTACACCCTGGAGAAGCCTGTCAAGGACATGAACCGATTTCCTGTCAGGCGGAACGAATGTAACAAACTGCAGTCACTAATGGGCTTCAGCCCATGGGAACAGACTAGAGCTAGTCCAAAGTGAAAAAACAAAAGCCCAAACTCAGTGACTCTGAAATCTGTAGTGTAGACACCATGCCCTCAGCATGTGTTTTCACTCTACAAAGCCACTCTTGTTTCTGCATACTACTTGCTAATGTAGATCATATATACAGAGTAGACATATAAACTAGCATGAGGTGTCTAGCTAAACCATACAAGCTAGAAGGCATTTAAAAATAAGTGTGTATACCACAAGAGATTCTGGCTTTATATTTTGTCTAAGTCTCAATTTCTAGGAAGTTAAACACATGTCTTGCTAAACAAATATGCTGAAAATTAATATCTTCATTTAATTTATAGAATTTCTTGAAATATTTTCTTAAGTGTACAGCATATTGATATATAATATATTAAAAAATAGGGTACTATGCATATTATTTAACATTTACACATTCAGAGACAATGTATGGACCCGTCCTACACAGTAATTTTACTATTTTATATGTTGTAGTACAGATTTTACTATTTGATTTTCTGCAGTTGACCTCCAGAATTCAATTAATTCTGCTCCTTTCTTCTGCCCTGCAGTAAAAACCTCCCAGTCAAAACAAACATGTCTTGTTTGTCTTCAGTTTGATCACAGGGTAGTTTGTAAAAAGGTAGTTACAAAGAAAAGTGTATTCCTCAAGATTTAAACCCATTTTGTCTGACAATTATGAAGGAAGATTCTCTCTTTATGGACTCATTACTTTGATGACTCATGCACCTTCTTAGCCTGGAACTGGACACTCTTGGAGAAAGAATATTGGCCTAGAGACAGCACTTGTCTGATTTGAGGGTCCCAAGTTATATTTTCCCATATTTATTTATTAAGATTTGATTAGGGTTATGTTAACATGAATGTTCCAGAATGGATGACGAGAAAAGTGGTTTATCTATTCCTACAGTGGAAGCCAATTTAGTTTATCTTGACCAACAGCAGTTCATGTTTTGTCCTTATTGCAAAAAGTTTTTACATCAAATAGTTAGTAGTGTGCACAATATATAGAAATTGTTTCCTTAACATAACTAGAGTACTTAGATTACATTTGGAAACTACTGGTAAATCACTGTTAGTAAATTGAAATAAAAAAAAATAATCCATGCTTTGTTTCCGTTATTGTACGTGCTAATAAGATGTAAACATAGCAATACACATCTTTCACACTGAAGTCTACACTACCTGTATGTAAAACCTTCTCTTCAAGTATCATGACAACTTGGACTTCAAGCTATCCTTTACCTCACAAATAGCTGAGATAGACAGAAAAAAGAAAAATCTTATCTGGCTGTGGTTTAATAAACAACCTATAGGTCCATATGAAAAATTTAATTTTGGACTTGTAGGTTACTTCAAAGACAGAGAGATTTTGACAATACCAAAATTGGTAGCACTACAGTCAGCATCAGTGTGGATCATATGGTTCTTCCTGTATGAACCATGAGATTCCACATGATCCCCTGTTTGTCTCAGCAATACTCAGATCATGGTATAACGCTGGTCTGTCTTCAATTTTTCTTCTCACTGACCTCCCTTTCTCTAACTGCTGCCTTCTCGTCTGTCTCCTTGCCCCTTCCCTTGGGCTACCACCACCTCTTCACCACCCCTTTTGAACTCCAGAAGTGCTACTGAGGGTGTACGATACCAAAATTCATGACTTTACCTTCTCCCTCACTTCATATGCTAGCTTCTCTAGAAAAGCATGCTTCACTCCAGAAAACACTGGTCTAAAATACCCTTGTCTACTACAGTTTTCTACTGTGAACTAAAGGATAGTTATCATACATGTTAGAACCCGCATGACTCTTGTGTCTCTGGGCCAGTTTACTAAAGCTACTCCATAGTCATAAATAAAACTTACATAGTACATTGATCTTGTTTCTCATTTGAAGGATCCCTCTATTCCTTTTCCATTTCAGGGAGAAACCTCAAACAGCACTGAAGAAGTGTTACACAGTAACAAAAGCATTTGGATTATTTGAGGTCAGCTAATTGATTAGATAATTCATACAAAATACGATGATAATTTTTTGCAGAACAAGAAATAATTAAATGAAAGTCAAAAAGCTAGAGACACCAGAGGGCATTTTAAAATATTGTGGTTTTTGTCACAGAGGGCAAAATAAGGCAAAGACATTTAAGTTCTCCAACTAGTTGTGGCATATATCAGGGAAAGCGGGCACCTAGATTTGCAGAAAGATGAGCTGCTTAGTATTTTTGTTTGGAGAAAAATAAGTTCATTCCCCTACAGTATCCTCTTTTGCATGCCAAGACTCTAACAAGCCCATGCACTTAGACTTACCACATTAATTACATTCTCACGCCCTAAAGGCAATGTTGTCTGAAGCTGTCCATTTTTTGGTCATTTCATAAACCTTCAGAGACTGCAGTTTTCCAAATGGATTTCAAGACTTCAATATTAAAGTTACTTAAACAATAACTAATCCACCAGGCTTTAGTTTTAAAAATGGGGAAATAAACTTTGCTAAGCAAGAATTGATAGCACATAATTCTTGCTGTACACTGTCCAGGCAATACTTCACAGATTAGTTATGTCTGATCTTCTACACTAGGGAGAACTTTTGTCCTCAAGAGCCCAATACTAGAAATGGCATCTCATGATCCAAGGTTTTTTGTTTTGTTTAAATGTGTCTTATGTTTAAAATCTGATATTTGAAATTAAGAGGAATCTGTAAGGCAAAAGGCCCAGCTTGATTAACATACTTCATAATTGCAGGAAATGTTTTCCGACCCTTAGTTGACTCAAAATTTTTTCTCATGATTTTTTAGCAGCATGATCTACTTCCCTAATGAATCATTCAGAATGAATGAGAAAAGATCTGCATACTTGGAAATAGCAACAGAATCTCGCAATCATTTTGAAATCCTCTATATATTAAATAGCTTTATATTTTCAAAACAAGCTCCAGATGTGTAAAACAATGATACTTGATTTGTGATAGGCCTAAAAGATAATTTGCCTTTTTCTTCTGGCCTTGCAGCACTTCAGTTTGCTGTCATGTTGCTCTAATTCTTCTAGTCGAAACGAGACACATAGGGAAATGTTCTCATCATCTCATCTCTGGCATCTCACTTACATGAGAGCCTCCTAGATAGTCAGTGAAACCTCCAGACTGCAGTTCAGAATGTGTAAATTAGATGCTAAATGTCAGAATGTATGAAGACCCTCTTAAAGAAGAATCTTTAGAAGTCATCCCAATAAAGCACAGGCTTTGAAATGAAGACAGGCAACTCAGGTTTGAGCAGAAAACACATAAAATGTTCAACACATTCTCAATAATGCAGATAAAAATAACGCTACCCAAAATTCTTTCCCCTGCCCACAACTTGGTAGATCATGAGTCAACTGCAGATCTCATAATACATCACATTGTTTCACAGTCACGTTGGACTTAATGTTTAATTTATTAATTTAAAAGTACCAATTTTTTTTTTTAATATGCATTATGTATTTAACTAGTATGACAGCTCTTATTTATCAGCAGCTAACAAATGTACTCAGCTACTCTGGATGGGGAATATTCTTTTAGGCGGACACTATCAGGGAGGATCCATAGTTCCAACATTACCACACCCAGCTAGGGTCACCATGTAGGAGTAAAATTAATAGAAAAGGTCAAATTGTTTAACAGCATTATGAAGTAACATTGTTAGAGTCAGGAAGAAATCTTGTGATTATTTATCAACACCATCAGCTGTAGAACAAAGAGTTGAACATAAACCAGGCAAAAAAATTTTACTCATTAAAAAGGGGACTCATTTACTCATTTAAAAAATAGCTCTAAAGGAAAGTCAGAGAAGGTAACCAACAAAAGATATGCCAAACTGATTTTAAAAATCACAAAAAACCCCACAGTATCACACTGCATTCCATATGAAGGTGAATGCAAATATTTCAGACCAGAAGATCAGACTGGAATGTGTATGGCAAGATTGGTTTTAGTCACATAGGTTAAATGTGAGGACATCTACGTTGCTAAGACTAAAAAGACTCAGATCAATGTAAATAACTTCCTTGTACTTTGTGTTCTTTAAACAATCAGCAAAGGAGTTAAATTAAAATGTTAAACAATGCTTTTCAGCACAGAAATACATATGTTGCAAGTATAAATGCTAAAAGATACCCTAGAGTCTTTCTATGCACCAGGAGCAAATGTGTTATTTACTTTTCCCAAGCTCAACCTGTTTTATTTCAATAAGATGCCCCCAAATTTTTTATAATTATTTCCATTGCATATAAACATAATCTCCTGGTATTAGTAAATTAGCTTGGCTAAATATAGCAAGGAGCACTCATGTTTTATGGGGCATTTTCTCTGGTATGCAGCTAATATAAATAAAATGAGCAGAGAGAAGTTGGCAGTGTTCCACTGACATTACATCACTTTTCCTTAATAGGAAACCTCTCTGCAACTTAACATCTTGCTTTAAACACTCAGAAGTGTCCACAAAGTCTTCAGTGAGGATCATCATATAAGGCCAGTAGTTAGCTGCAAAGGACTAGAACATAGAGCTGGAGCTCATGGTACAACATTGAGAAGAGAACATCTAATGAAAACCACCTTTAAATTGTCACCAACTGCAGAGCAAGAAAGTTGCATAATCTTTAACAAGAGATACATGTAAGGTGTACATAATTCCAGTAAAAAGCAAGGGATGAAGTTCTAATTACTATGACTTTACTTCAGTAGACTCGGGATTTCCTCTAGAAACCTTAGAAAGCAACAAATTAAAAAGAGAGGCCTAATCCACCGGTCAAAAGCAGGACAGAGACACAAGCATCTACTATAGTTTTATTTGCTGCTTACTCTTTGTGATCCTGAAAAAGACAAACCCTCTATTTTATGGTAGCATCAGTACTGTCCCTCATCTCTAGTATGATGTTATTTTGAAGAAATTAATTATTGTAAAATATTACATGATATTCATTTACTAAGAGCCAGATATTGCCACCCATATGTATGTTGAGCTTTTCACCATAAACAATAGGACTCCTTGATTGTACACAATAAAAATAAATTAAATGTGCAGCAAAACCCAGTGGACCTACAAGGTTTTTCTGAGGAAAAGATAGTCCTTGCACTCAATTTTTTGCATCCATTACTGAGATTGCAAGACTTTATTGTTTGTGTCATATATTGAGAAGACGAAAAGCAATCAACATAACACTTGAAGAATAAAAGTGCCTAGAGAAATTTATGTTCATGCTGTAATTAATGTAAACATAAATTCCAGTTATTATATTCCTAATGCACAATTGCTGAGCAATAATCCAAATCCTGCAATTCTGCTGGCATGGAATTTTACTGAGAGCATAATTTATTTAGGCACTGTCACACACACACACAAAAATGTATTCACCACAGTACAAAAAGTCAGGGTAGGTCATTTCATCCTCTGCTTTTTCCAAAAAAGTTTGAGAGGAGTTCACTGAGTGGCACCTACTGCTTTTAGCTGCAGCTGTGCAACATACAATCTTTGAAAATTTACAGTAAATGTTGCCATGTTTACATCAGTGACTCTCAGGAAAGAAAATGCTTATCAAGTAAAGGTATGCAGCAAATGAATGTAAGACGGAGTACACTGAATACCACTGTGAATGCTCTCATTTAGGAATCACGTGGTCTTACGATACCATGGATTCTCTGTTCCCCTTACTCAGTAAGACATCCCCAAATACTTCTGAGTGCCCTTCCCTGTTCTTTCACATCCAGTTGTGATGGCACAACAGTTTAGGACCCTTAAAGCAGAAGGGGCAAGTGAGTTAAAAGTTGAAAGTAACCCTAGAATTTGAGTGGATTGGTGGTTTTCTTTGTTGGTTGGGTTTTTTGTGGTTTTGTTTTGGGGCTTTGGAGTGGGTTTTTTGTTTTGTTTTGTTTTTTTTAAACTTGGATCTGTTCACTGCTTCCGATTAAAAAGCAGCCACCCAAAGGGTTCTGCAGGTGCAACAGAAGGGTGCTGCTTGTCCAGGCACAAGCACCTGAAAGTTGGACCTCCCACAGCTCACAGTGCCAGTGAGGAAGTCCCTTCCAAGGTAGGGTTTGTGAAGCCATACTTTTAGTTTGTAATCATGAAGGATGAGAAAGAACTTCTATATGCACTTTACTTCTGAATGGCAGTGTACAAACAAGATCTTTATGTTTTAATTCACATACATGTTTTAAATTCAACTGCCCTAAAATTAATGAAGTCTTTAATGGAAGTAAAGCCAAAGTTTAAGTTACAGCAGAGAAAAGTGATTTTAAACTGGTTAGCATGCACAATGAATAACTGGAGTAAATTTCACCTCCATTGCTAGAACTATCTAAAGATTTCAAATGGAGGGTATTTGTGCAACATTAACACACTCTCTCCAAGTACACAGTACAGGCCTTCATTTCACTAAAAATGAAGACATGTAGCTTAAGACTTGATTGCATGAATGACAAAGGTATTGATAACAATACTCACTTGACCAGTTTCAACTTTGTGTACTTTGATGATCACTGAATTGGCTGCTTACTAAATAATTAGGTTTTCTTCATTCTAAAACTATATGCAGAATTATTAGCATCAGCCAATGCTCATTTTCTAAAATATCACTTTAGAAGTCATTTCAATTGATGCCTAGTTTTCAGAAAAGGCCAGGGAAAGCAGAGGAATTAAGTTAGACTCAAAACACAATTTCAAATAATATGGCAGATATATTTATCAAACATTAATCAAATCTTAGTTATGATAAAACTTCACCAAAATCTGCTGATTGGATGACACAATTCCTGCTAAATAAGTTCTAATTCTCCGTCAAGTTTCAACTGTTGTACTGTGTTGCACTGTCATTTTGGAAACAGGGAAAACTTCTGCTAAAATGAGCTGTAATGGAAAAAATTCAACTGTGAGTCTCTCTTGCTCATCCAGCCTAGCACCATTATTATGCAAGTTAGCCTACTATATATAGCAGCCACAAGAGGAACTGATATGCTAGCTGGGCATGTACATGTTGAATCTATCATCTTTTTGTTTTATCACAGAAACAACAAGCTGCAACAGCTTTCCAAACTGGTGTAAATGAATTCAGGAATTCAAACCAGTAGCCAATTTGTTCAGGCACACAGGCATCCCATTGAAACTAATGGGAGCAATGATAATTACTAGCTCTGAAAATTAGGCAACTTTTGTACGAATTTAACTTCATTCAAAGAAATTTGAAAATTTACATTTAAAAATTCATCCATGTATTACAATGATTTGTTTCAAATTCTAGTTTGTGCTTTAGGAGCAATGTTTTAAGGTGAATTAACTACCTTGGTAATTTGTCTTTACTTAAATAGCACAGAAATACTTGGAGATGCAAAGGTTTCATACCCAGGTCCCCAGTTAAGTCCAATCACTAGTGATAGAAATGGAAAACATCTGATTAGCACTTGGTAGTGTGATTGAAGTGAGTCAATCTCCACTCTCTTCCCAGAAAAGTTGTCACAAAGTCTAAATAAACCTTTTATGTCAACCTTTATTAGCAGATTTAAGCAGTGAAAACACAGAAATTTCTCTTTCATGCCTGGAAGATGTCCCTATACATAAAGGAGTGTGAGAAATCTTTTGTGGATGTTAACTCAGTGTCCCTGGTGTCACACTGGAGTATTTTCCAAGTTCTAATCAAATATTCAGATCACAGGGAACATTTATCATGGCATACAAATCCAGGTAATTTAAATAACAGTGATGAATGACATCATCTGCTTCAAAAATCGGAATAGAAAAACCTTCCAATTAAGGGGTATGGCAGAATTTCTCAAGGAGCTCAGGAGAACTTCTTTTGCTAAATGACCATGGAAAAGGCAATAATATGCAACTTGCAAAGATCCACGCATGTTTATTATAGTTCCAATTTCAGGTACTATTGACATATTTCAGCATCTTTTATGGTTTACACTGTCTAAACTTGCTTTGTTACTGCTACTTCATTATTTGACTGACTGAGCTACAGAAAAGCTGCAAAGATACCAACTCTTCCCAGTACAGAGAACTGTAGAAAAATTAATAGTTTTAAATTAAAATATGAATTCTGCATTGTAAAACTAGCATAAGAAGACTGCAAGCCAAAACAAATTAAATCTTGAGAAAGCTCACACAATTAAGCCTCAGAAGAAACTGTACCACCATCAGGTGAATAACAGTTTAAAATGTCTAGAAATACATAAATCAGAAGGTATCTCCTTCAATACCAGCTAAGTATCACTTAGTTAACTGTGGCTTAACAACCACTTGTACTAATTTTCTGCAGTAGCTTTAGCCTAAAGTACTAAAGATTAGGAATGTTGCTTTTCCCTCTGTTTTGGACTAGGAAACTAGAGATGAAGGAACCAGTTGGGCTGGTCTATAGGCAGAATTATACCAGAGTAGATATTCCTACCACAACAGGTACTCCAAACTACTTACATGTACACACTTATTCTGGAACAGAAACAGCCAAGTTTAGAGCTAATGAGGTATAACTAATTAAACTTGACTCTTCCTAGAGACTCTTACAACTTTGTGTTATTCCCAGCCATAGCCAGACTTGACATAGCCTGAATATGATGTACAACGCTATTATTTCTGGTTGCTTACGTATCCTTCAGTTTTTAGGCCAGTGTGTGAATTCATCGACAACAGTAAATGTAATCCTAATTTTACTGAGGAACACAAAATCCAAACATGCCACAGATAAAATCTCAAGAGTTAACACCTCAATGAGAATTTGATTAGAAAGGCAATTATTAAAAAACACTGGACAATATATACTGTTATCACAGCAAAACTACTGAAAAAAGGCACTGAAATGGTTCCATTAAACCAAAAGCATGATAGTTTAGTTTAAACACATGCCCTTGTCCCCACAACACGCTAATCTGCACATCAGTGTGCAATGTTCATATGACAGGAATCTGTACAATGCAAGACCTGATAACAGGTAACAAGAATATTAGGCACAGTCAGCAATTTACAGGACAACCAATTAATTTAGACCTGAATGTATACGTCCAAGAGCATCCAAGGAAAACTCTGAAACACTGAAGTGCTTCTCAGATCACTTAGGGAAATACGTTTTTCATATGTCCTACATCTTCCAAAAAGCGCTTTCACCATCTCTTTCCTGTCCTTTATGCAGCATGCTGCAGTTACCTCTACCAACTATGAAACACATATGAAAGCTTAAATTATTCTACAAACTTTGCCAATAGTCAGTGGTTTTAGCAAACCCTAAATTTTCCAAAATGAAGGGCATTTAACTGAGAAACTAATCATATTGGTAGCTTCTTTCCTTTTTAAGTGACTCTTGTCAAAGACATTTTCAATTTCATGCAAAACAGTGGACAACCTGTAACAAAACTCTTGAGGAATCCGAGGTAATTAAATAGACGAAGCATTTGAGAATAATCTCAACAACCAACCACAAAGATTAACATCAATAACTCAGGAAGCCTGGCAGCAGATTTCTGTGATTCTTCCTCTATCACAAAGACCATCAATGATGACAGAGAGACAATTTCCCTAACTCAAAAGCACATTAAGTATTATTTAATTATGGCTTTGTGAAGAATTTAATCTCTCGGACAAGCTGCTTCTGTCTTGTATCACTCTCTATTTGAGGCCCTGGCATTTTTTAAACATTTCCATTAATTAAAAAGGTACTATTCACATGTTTTACAAATGTCTCCCAAACATCCTAGTTTCACTGTAATTAGTCAATCCTCTATTACTCTGCATAACCAACTTTGCTCTGCCAGTACTGGAAATTCTGGCAGACATACCAAACCTTTTTGGAAAAAGGGAGGATACTTAGTAAAAATAGTAGGCATCCCAGAGCTTTGTAAGTTCATACAAATTCACTCAACTCCCCCAAACTTTCATCCACTACATATCAGCTTCTTGCTTAAATGCATTCCAATTCTATTCTGCTCTGCTTTTTATCAATGAGCATGTTACTTCAAATATTAGCATTGCAAACAGTTCCTCTAACTCAGTACTTATACAAGAATTCACTCAGTAAACAGGGCCTGTCTTTTGCATTTGTAGGCATTAATGCTTAAAGCACAAACATCTGTCTTCTTAATCCAAAAAAGGACATAATGTGAGCACTGTGTTTTAGTTTCAAATCAATAATTAGCCTCAGTGGCCGATGGAGATCTTTTGTAATTCATTATAATTAACTGGCCCTGGGTCACTCCTCTTTTCTAGTTACAATCTACCACCAAAAAAGTCCAAAGTTTGTACACAACAGGAATGTTAACTTTACAAGGTTACAGAAGTACTACAAAACAGTCTTCAAAGAGTGTTCAAAGTAAGGGTGAAATAGCCTTGCCTGGCAGTTTGTAGGAGGAGCAGACTGCAGTCAGAAGGGGATGAAACCAGAAGTATTTTATTGCCTTTTAGTAAAACAACACGTTTAATCTAGCATTAAAATTACCAGTACTTTTTCTGAATCAAACATTTCACCACACGAAGAGCCATTCCCATAGATAATAATCAGATCCTTGTAAGAAGTGTAGGAATGGCTTGCTTCATCTCAAGGCGTGCATGGCAAAAGAACCTGAAACTAATTTATAATTATAACATTTGCGCTCACATCTTAATGCCCTGATTTATTACTGCAGTCTGTAACAAACAGAACATCCACTACTTGTGTGTGTCTTTCTGGGGTCTAAATTTCTTGATACTTCTGTGAACCTACAGAATCCCTGCGATTGTTTGTTTGTGATAAGAAAACTACCAGTGGGGTATCACAGACCAGCTGGATACGCTGAAGCTTAGACAGGCCATTGCAAAACCCTGCTTCTTTAAAATGACAGCTCATGCTCCAGAAAGCATTCCTTCCCTCCTTAAAAGATTCCTCAGAGTTGAAATCAGGTCCTTCATCTTGGGCAAACTGCAATGCATGTGGTGAGCGCTGAGCTTCACCATCCTGAGAATCATTCCACCATATACTGGTCCACGTACCACACGACGCGCCTTTGACATCAAGACTAGATTACTGCAATATGTTCCAGCTAGGGCTGCAGGGAAGGCTCATGTGTTGCTTGCAGCTGGTTGCTGACGGCAGCCATAGAACTGGTAGGAGAGCAAGGGAAATGTGGCAAAGAGATCCTGATTTCTGAGTCTTCTTCTCATTTTTCTAGGTATTTCATATGATTCAGATAAATGTCATTATTCACATTGATTGGCTCTTTATACCTATCCATTAGCATGACCACTAAATTTTGAAGGGATGGGGACACAGGAACCTAGAGTTTTAGAACTGGTTGTATAATTTTTATTTCTAAAATCTCAGAAACACTTAGAGATGCTGTGTTTTATGGGCCAGAGACAACCATAGAATTAACCTCAGAGTCAGCGGTTCAAAGGTCATTCTTTGTTTGAGAAAATGTTGACATATCATTTTGGTTTTATGTTAATAGGCACTCTTTTTTTCTCTCCATCTATGTGGACAAATACACATGCAACGCTCATCTAATTCAGTTGCTTATATATGAAAGCAGCTTCTAACCTTGGGGTTTTTTCCTTGAAAGCTCTGTGTCCTATGAGCACAAATGTTCCTGAAATACAGCTGATATTAATTTTTTTTCTTCTTTCTTTTTTAAAAGAAAGAAGAGGTTTTTAGGGTAACTTAATACAAAGCAGAAAATGGAAGCAATCATTTTCCAGAAATTCCTGATGAACAACTTAAGAAAATGTTAAACAGTTAATAACCTCAAAATCTCTAGCAGAAACTCCAAACCCCACTAAAGATAAAAGAATGGAAACCACATGTAACATCCTAGAGACTCATAAGACGACATAATGTACTTTCAATATAGTTTGAACTTCCGTAGTCTCACTTTATAAATTTGATTTCTTATGTCTGCAGAAACTGATAGGAGAAGTGTGTCTCTTTTTTACGTTACATACAGATCTCCAGATTTTTATAAAGATAGAAAAACAATGAAGATTTATAGGAAATCAAGATTTCCCCCCTAGAACACAGACAAACAGTATGCAAACTATTTACTGCCTGAAAAAATAGGCTACTAAGGTTATACGTGAAAGAATAAACGTGTGATTTGGTGAGGACATTGAAGCTAGGCATGTGAGAATTATCACGGATATATGAAAAATACCAGGTAGTTTTAGAAACAGAAAACGAATAGAGTTTGGCCATGTCAGCTGAGGAAACATGTCTGTTGTGGAAAAAAAAACCCACAAAAGTCTCTGACTCCTCACTGAAAAGAATCTGGAGTTTATAGAGCAAAATACACAGTCTGGTGGCTTGTCAGCTGAGTAATACCGATGAACACTTCTGAAGCCCAGGCACTCTTTTCATGAAAATGCCTGAAAGACGTTTGTAGCTATGCACCAACACCTCTGTCAGTGTGGATATCAATACTCCCTTTAAATTTTCTTTACGTAATTCTGGTTTTAGGTGCCTCGGAAGTGCCTTGCACAGAAGTAAATGGCATCACCTTGCAACAGACTCACCATCAGTAACAGAATACCAAGTAACTCATGCTTTCATTTATTTCCCTAAAGTTCTGACAGAAAACACAGATCACACACAAATACAGAGTGCATGAAAATACCCCATCCACAAAATATTATGACCACCTCTGGGGTTTTCAAAGCCTCACTTGTACTAAAAAATTCACTAGCTCTTTGGTCACCACAAAATACAGCCGTAAATCAGGGTGCCCTCCCGAAACCTTCAAACACTGAAAAGAAAGGCTTTATATTTCAGAGCCAAAATAAGTACAGTGAGGTGGGCTGGAAGAATTACAGCACCACTGGGTTTCTGTGCAAGGAAACTCTCCTTTCATTTGTGCAAAACTTTCTGTGTTGCCTTGGTGAATCTGCTCCGCTAGCCAAAGTTGGCTATTAAATTTTTTTGCACTTTAATAGCTGCTTTAAACAAATCATCCCCATGAGTCAGATACAGATTTTTACTTATGCTCCGTATGGACACACACACACATATATATATTCACACACCATTAGATATATATGCACACAGACACAGGCTAGCATTATCTCCTCTCATTTAAAAAATCTGCATTATCTGTTCTTTGAAGTCAGAAATACAAGTTTTACACACATCTGCATGTACATACACACATGGTCTTTGAAACAGAACTGAAAGAAACAATTCTGTTTCTAGTGACTACTTTCACACTGTGATTCAGCCTATTCAGAAGAATGAACTCAGCCATGGAGTAAAAATTTAAAAAGACAACAAATGCAACTACAGAAATAACATAATGATCCTTTTTCAAGGATGTCTTCCAAGTTGTGAGTAAGGTGCAAAAATGGGTAGGAGCAAGCCAAGCTTAAAGCTTGGCCTAAAACCAGCAGGTTGGCTCTCCTGAGAAAAGTTGCTGTAACACATGGCGTAACACATCTTGATTTAAACCAGATTTCTGTATTCAGTGTGGCGGGAGAACTGGGGTCATACTTTTTAAATTATTCTGTAGCAGAAGCAGCACAAAAAAAATATCAAAATATTCCATACTCTTTTTCTATTCACTAGAGCCCAGGCAGGAACTCCTAATGAAGTTTCTCCAGCCCGCCAGATACTGCCTGTATGCATTTCTTGCTCTCTGAAGTGGATTCTTCTTCATCATAGGAGAGGAATTCTTTTTAAATTGCAATTTAAAAATTAAATCCAGCTGACTGAATCTTCATCTAAATTCAATGCTTTTAAAGCAAAGTTCAGTCATTTTCTTGTAAATGCAAAGATTAAAACAATCCCGCCTGAGATTGTAAAAGCAAGGAGTTAAATACTGGTGTTGTAAACTTAATTACCTATGTTTTCCCATTATTTACATACACACCTCAGGTACTGTGTTGCCTTAATGGGTACAGTAACATTCAAGACAAGAATATCACTATTCACTGTGAATTTGATGGGGTTAGTTGGTTGGTATAAGTGTTAACATTACTAAAACAGATTTTTGTGTGTTAATCTATTTTTACATTTTAGCCCGGAAAAAAAATGTAACCATGTTGCCAATGAAAACCAAAAACTCTTTTCCTGTACATTTCTGCTGGCTGACACATCATGTCTGCAAATAATCGTCTTTCTCTAGAAAGCCTTCACTTTACACAAATCCAAAAGGACAAATGAGACATGTGCCATCTTATGAACATTTACCAAAACTTGGATACTTTGTCAATGCAGTATAGCAGCTCCTGATGCACAGACTCAACTCTTCAACCAAATAACTCTTTCACATTTTTAAGGCTCAAGTATGAATTCAAGCTCACGTTGTCACTTTCTTTTTGAAATCTATAGTGAACTGTGATATAAGATTGGTTTCTTTAAAAAGAATAATTAGAATAATTGTTTTTTCTTCTCCTATGTTTTAGACCAGCATGTACAATATAGCCCATCTTCAGAAACTGATAACATTTCAAGGAGGAATTTCAAGAGGAAAATTTTTTGGTGATGTGAAGGAATAAAATTCCTCAATCTCAGAATAAAGTCCTGGGAAGGACAGGAATGAATTCTAAATAACTGCTACCAAAGAATGGTTTAAGATTATCTAAATTAATCCAGGATTTCTTACTCAAATCATCCCCGAAGAGATATACACACTATGCAAACGAGGGAAAGCAGATTCAGTTTTTTCTTGGCTCATCTGATGCAGGTGCACCAGGCAGAAAAAGGCCTAGCAATAAATTGAGCCCATTGTGTTTATTTATTTATATAAAAATAAATGCTGTTTATCTTAAACTCCTTCCCTTTGTGGAAAAGGAAAGTGCTGGGGAGTGCCATACACAATACACTAATTACAATCACTTTCTGCTTCAATAAAGGAAATACAAACTTCCTGCCTTGGCAAGGGCTAGAATGTCTCAATCAGGTGGGATAAGGACCACGTTAAGTGTCTAAACAGCAATGCGGAGGAACAATATTTCCTAAGCTTTCTATTCGTGTGTTAATCCAGAAAGTATACTTCACATATGTAAAAAGAACTGCCTTAATTATTGGTTCTCTTTCTATGATAATTATGATGGCATAGTAAGCATTTTTTTTTTAATTATATGAATACCAAAATGTTAAATGATCTGTAAAGGTCCAGGAAGTTCTGACACGTGTGGTCACAAAAGACTCTCCTCTTCACTTTTGGCAGAATAAGAGGTTAAAATGAGTCTTCTGGGCATACTATAACTTGGTTAGTAATTACTCTGTATGTATTCTTCCTAATTCTTCCAAATGGATGTATTATCGCTGTGAAATCATTGCTCAGTATTGCTATTACTGAGTGGGAGCTTCACTCCAAAGTGAACTTTATTACTTAATCTAGCACTGAAATGCTATCTGTTAAGAAAACGGGAATATTTCCAAGATGGAAGATGATTCATGAATACAAAATTCCATAGGCATATTTTGATTAAAGAATATTCCCAGGATGAAAGATTTCCAGCCAATGATTATGTTCGCAAGCATATATGGGACTATCAGTTAATTAATATGTTCTACATAGCCCTGAAATTTTTATTGGGAAAATAAAACCTTAGGGCCATCAAATCTTCTCAGGTCAGTAAAGGTCCAGTAGATCCCCAAATACTTGAAGACTCCTTTCTTGGACAGTAAACAGCAAATGAAAAGACACATGACGATAACATAAAACATTTCATATGGAAATTATGTAACTAATAGTGTATATGCTTATCTTCATCTTTCAGACAGTTTCTCCTCACTGCACCCCATGCACTTCCCTTATCTATACATTTTCATCTTAGAAACTTAGCTTTTTAAAACCAAAGGTCTTTATCTTCATGTCTTTCAGGTTTAGTGCCTACCACTTATTCATAATCTACAGGAAATGATGCTATACACACAAAGAAAACCTACATGACATCACACTGACTGATGCTCTACTCTGCTCCCAGGCACATGGGTCCACATTAATGTTGGCATGAGTAAAAATCACAAAGCAGCTACTTTAAGCAGAGCTGGCTGAGAAATTCATTTACTGTTTGAAGAATACAATAATTTCCCATCAAATATGTGATTTTAGAAGTCAGATCAGTTTACTTTGCCCATCTGAGAACAAGGTAAGTTTAAATAAGGCAAGTCTCTCATGGATCATTTTGAAGCAGAGTAATAGAAAGAAATTCTGTACAGGAGAGAAAGAAGGAATTCTGCATGTAAGTGGGCTGACCAGCATCCCACAGGCCACTTCCAGCCAGACCGCTCCCTTTGTCTTCCAATGCCCAAAACCCAACAGCTGAACATTAGTCATCAGATTTACCACTGTGTCCTTACACAAATGGAGGCATGCTGTTCTAACATAGCTATTAGAAATGGCTGTTGCAGTCATACAGACCGCAAAGCGGATGACAAAACTGCAACCCCACTCCTGTCTGTGCAGAGGTTAGACTATCATGCCCTCCACAACTGTCATATAAGCTCAAAGAATTCTTCAGTGCAGAGCAGAGAATAGTGAGTTGCTTTCTGTTGCCTGGAACCGTAGATCTCAATAATTACTTTACAATAATTGTAATTGTACAAAAACAATAATTACTGTAGAATAACACTTTGCAAAGTTTTATATGTTGCAATCATCACACAGTCTCTGCAAAGAGAAAGCAGTAGACTCAGGCTAGTCAAAAATAATAGGGCCACAATATTAGGTGCATGAGGGTCCAGGAAGATGAGCTTGGCCACAACAATAAATGTAACTGTTCTGCTCTTACCAAAAAAAAAAAGAGAGAGAGAAAAATTGAAGAAACAATTGAAGATAATAGAGAATTTTCTAGGACTTCATTAAGTATGAGAACATAAAAACATGTATTTTACAGCAGTGCTTTTTAATGGAATCCTGATACATCAGGCTGCTTATTGTTACTTAAATCACGCTTTAATTTTTCAGAACAGTTTTTCACTGAAAAAAAAAAATTTGCTTGGCTCTCATAAAGCTACAAGAAAAGCTATCTGCCAACTGCTAACAAACTTCTACCACACATCCACCATTCTGATTTTAGGAAAACTTCTATGTCAGATTGCAGTGTATGGTAACTTGGTAAATTCTGACTTCATGATTACCAGGTTTCTACTATCTCAAAGATGAGAGAAATGTTTTTATCCAAATGAGACACTCCTAATCCCAACAAAATCCTACCTGCATATTCCTAACAGTTTCAAAAGTGGTAAGAACATCTGTATACTTCCCACTCAATCTTCTCAGTTTCTTTTATTCAAACTCTTATCCCTTTGCCCCCACCTTTTCCCACAGGGTTTCTCCTCCTGGCCAGGAAAATTAGTACCAGAATATCATTTCACAGACAGACAGTTCTTTCAGGTTTTGTTCCTGATCTGAAAGCAGGATGCAATAGAATCTCTCTCAGAATCCTCTTCTCACAAGCATTTGCCCCCTTTTTCATAGTGAAGTGGTTTAGATACAATCAACAGACACGGGCTGAGAGCCATTTCACTTTTTATATGTTTTTTCCATCCTCTTGTTATCCGTTCTATATCTTAATCCTTCTATGTCTGGTATGCATTGTGAATCACAGACCAGCTCTGGATGCCTGGAAACTGTTGGGCTTCGTTAAGAACATCATCATAACTTTTCCCACCCCGGAACTGCAGTGTATCTCGGTGCACACAGGCTTGTGAGTGGACATAAAACTTTCCGTACAATATGTAATATATCTTACGGAGTTAATTTCAGAAATACAAGGTTTGGTCCCAGGAATCATGGTTTCAGTTCAATACAGCCACAGAATACTGTGGAAAAAGAGTTTCTTGACCTCAAAGCCTAATGAAACATCGACTGTGTCCGCACCTATTTTTAGATGTGTGCTCTGTAGTGCCATATTCCTTAATATAAGGCTGACCCAAATGTTCCAACAGCAGACGTTGGTTTCTCTTTGATAGCCAATGCATATCTCTGCTTTCCAAGTTTCTGTAAACACATCATTATAAGGAAGGCCAGTCTTACTTTTCCCAGCCTTCTTTCTAATTATGCGCCTGCTGCCAGGAAACTTTCACTTTTTTTTTTTTTTGTCTTCGCTACTAAAATTTAAACAAATGTCTGCTACAGACTTGGAAAAGAAGGAAAAAAAATCTCCAAAGCCGTTACTGTTATAAGTTACAAAGTTACTAAGTAACACCAAATTCCTTTCAACACTCAATGATAAATATTGGACAAAAAAGTTAGCTACAAGAGTACATTATTGCTAGGTCACCAAATATGTCTTCCTTCCAGGCTCATGAATTCCACAGGACAAAAAAACCCCCCTGTATTTTGCCTGATTTTGGTAAGAAGGCAGTAAGTTTTCTAACACATCCAAGTCTCCTGTCCATTACCAACTCTCTTTTCACCCTGGAGTACCACCGGGTTCCTACAGAAGTCTCCTACAAAGAAGGCTGCGAAAGCACTCCTATTTTACTGCTCTGTCACCTTTACTAACAGACTAACAACTGATTTAGCAAGTCTTGAGCTCGGAGATAGACACGGCCGCTGCCGCAGCAGCAGCATCCTTTCTGTGCTTGGAAACACCAAGGGGATGGCCAAGGTCGGCAAATAAAGTGCATCAGCCAAACTCGAACGCAACTCCAGACCATGTGGCAAACTAAAAGGGCAAGAAACAGTCGCGCAAAAGAGAAATACTCGGAAGAAACGCGGTCAGCCCGGTTTCATTTGCCCCGACCTCTCGCCTTCCACCACCGCTTCTGCCGTGCGTTCGCCTCATCAGAAGAAAACGCGCCACGTAGAATTAACTCCTGAAAGCATCCTGGCATCTTACCTCCGCAACGCTGACGTGGGCAGTTATCACATACCCGCGCGCGAGTTTTCAGGGGACGCGGGAGACCGGCGGCGGCGGGAGCGGGGCGGAGCGGCGCGGCGCCCGCAGGTACCGGCGCTATATAGGGCCGGGCCGGGCAGGGCGGGCCGGGCCGGGCGGCGCGGGCCCCGCGCCGTGACTCCGTCAGCCTCCGCCGGCGCGTCCCACTCCGGCAGCTTCACGTTAAGAGTCCCGCGGCCACCCCGGGCTCCCCGGTGCGTGCGAGAGGCGTTACCAGGCTGCTGGGAACGGCAGGGAAACGTGGGCTTCCCGCAGCGAATCGCCATCGCGATCGTCCGTCCCTGTTGCCGCGGTCCAAGCCTTAATCCCTCTCTCCGCCGAGCTGCAAGAAGCGGGACTTTCGGATGCGCTTTTTGCCAAAAAAGGCTCGGGTCCCGTGCTGGAAGCTCACTGTCTTCCCTCCAGGAACTCGGCATCCATGGCCAGTAGAAAAGCTTGAGAAATGTCTACTAAAGCAGAAGCAGGCGCCGCAGCTGCCTAGAGCGTAGAGGAAACATCCCGGGCGCTTCCATATTGCCATACAGCTGCACAAAAGTGTTGCCACGAGAGTTTACATCAGCTTTTCTGCACGGGAAAAGTTTCCATGATTTCCACATCATTTTCGTCTGCATGACAGAGCGGGTGGGATAGCTACACGTTTTAATGTAGAAGTGCAGAAGCGATGTCTCAAGTTATTCTTCTAAGCTTTGGAATACTTTGCTTTGCTTTTTAAATGACACTTATATGCCACTACTCATTACTACCAAGTCCCTGAGTTTTCAGGCTAAACTGAATTTAAAACTTTTTTTCAGAAAAACCACGTCACTCTCTTGCACACTTTAATCTTTTATAAACAATCTCCTGCATCTTCTTCACCTGTCAAAGAATAGCATCAGAGTTCAGAGAACATTTAAAATATGTTACAAAAATCATGCTATTTTGCACTCTAATTATGCAAAACCATCCAGAGTGTCAGACACTTACTGTAAATACATTAATTACTACTGCATATTCCACTAAGGGCATCATTTGGAGGTAGATACTTCGTTTTTTTCCTTCTTTTTTCCACAAGGAGATGAAGACTGAAGAACAGATTTCTGCTGTTGGTTCATACCCTTCCTACCAGGACCCACTTGGTCTGGATCCAGTGCTTTCTTACAGATTACAGGCCAATATCAGTTTTATAAGTAATCATAGAACGCAACTAATCATTAGTAACATCTACTTAAACACCAGCTTAAAACAAGATGGACAATCTCAAAAGATACATCTATAAAACCTCTATTCTCAAATCCATGCTTAGTCCACAGAGGTGATCAGTGGTATCACTTTAATTTTCTACAACGTGGACAGCAAAAAGAAGCGTACGAACATGCTGCCTTTTATCTCACTACTATTAAACATCCTGGACAATGGTTAAGAGATTTCAGGGCAGCTGAAAGTAAGGGTGCTCTTCTTTCTTCTTTTAGCTCCACTTTCCAATCAGTGTGTATTGTAGTCCAGCGCTGGATGCCTGGAATCTGTTGGGTTTACACAAGAACATCATCATAACTATTTTTCTCCAACTGGTATGAACCCCCAAGATGAGCAAGACATGTACGTGAGAAATTTCATTCTACTGTGGATGATGCAGAACAAAGTGGCACTGAAACTTCCCCTGCTTACTCAGTCCCCTTCACCCCTTTTCACCAGCCAGCCCTCTTCAGGACTCAGAACTCACTCCACATCACTCGACCGCTCCAGAACGTAACACGGAGAAGAGAGGAATGCTGCCAACTAGGAAAAGGAGAGAGGGAAATAAAGCATGTCCCCATTGCTAGAACAGAGAGTGACATGCCAGAACCTGGCAGTGAGAAGACTGGCACTGCACTAACACTCCTTCCAGTTCTGGTACATGACTAGGGGAAGAAGCATGGTAGCTCATACACATGGTATTAAGATAGTACAAAGCCAAAAAAGAGTATTACTCATCACTAATCAGGTCTCTATGATTTTGGGTAAGTATGCTGGTCAAGGATAGTATTTTATCTAACAAGCAGAATATGGTTCAGCCAGTAATAGCTGTAGATAATCTAACACACACAACAAAGAATGGACTGATGTACGGTAGGAAAAGCCAATTACAGAAAAACAGTACCTGGACTTCCTGTCTCTTAACTGCACCTTCTGCTTTGTATTTGATTATAACAGAGTAAAGAAGTAAAGAAAACTGAGTTCTCTGACATTTTCTTCTGTCACAGCTCTTACATTGCACATATTTTCAACATACGTTCCAAGAATTTTGGAGAAGAATTTTATATCTATGCATGTATGCTCATGTTCACTTCATGGGGATGGAAGATGAAAGGAAAAAGACAGCTTGTGCACATCAGCTTAGCTCAAGACACTTGCTTCACTGTGACTCCACAAGCATAACTGGGCATGGAAAGTGAAAATGAAGCTCAACTTACTGGGAACCAAACATGAGGCACAATGTGAGATACAGATCCAAAGAGAAAGGAAACAAAACCATATGCTTAACTTAAAACTTAATATGTTCTGTGATTCTTTCTTGTAAACAACTTTGCCTATCATTCCAGCTCCAGGAACATTTGTTTCTAGTTTAAGGAGTTTCCAACTATATGTACAGCATGACTGGCAAACTAAAATGAGGGAAACTAATTTACATGTAAAAAGACACTTGCATACAACTCCAATGAAGTCCTAATATTTAAATGAAATATTTAAAATGTAATGACAATTATAACAAACAGGTTTTGGAAAAATGCAGTAAAAAACCCAACAATTAATTTCTGCGAACTAATGGAGGTAATGGTAAATGCCATTAGTAAAACAGGCAAACACCAAACTGCCTAAAGTTGTATGATTTTTTTTTTCCTAGCATTCATTCAAAGTTTGAGAATCTTCACAAAATGAAGATTCACTTTTTATGCACCCTGTAAATAAAATGAAATTAGTATTGCTTAAAGTATGAAAACTAAAAAAGATTACTTCAGGAAAAAAAGGCTGAAAATGCACAAAGTAATTATATCCACAGCAATCTGAGAGAAAACAAATCAAGATAAAACAACTCAATGGACTTCTTGAGAAAGTCTGTCAAGTTCTTAAACTAATACAGAATAATTTGTAGTATTTAAGTGCAACGTTTTTGCTTGCAGTGTATCTTCAGTGAAGGAAGTGTATTTTAATAGAGTGTACATACACTGTCATCCACAACAGCAAGTTTCCAGGTGCTACCGTACTACAAATAGTTACACAATTCTACTTCCTGTCTTCAATTTGCCTGCGTGGTTTTTCTTCATTATGATATGCAAAATTTTAGCATCCTAGCTGGTGAATAACAAAGACATTAAAAGCTACACTGCAGTGTGCAATTCTGATCATGCTAGTTAAGACCAGATCTCTCAAATTCTTCAAATCAAAACAGGATGTTTTTCAAAAAGAAAACAAAAAAATATAACTAAAAGATTCTGAGGTCTAGGAAGAAGTTGTGATTGAGATTCAAATGATGTTTTTTACATGACACGAGATTCTTTTGGTCTTAAAAACTGGAAATTAATTCAAGAATATAGGCATGCCTGTAAATCAACCCAAACAGTATTCAGCTAGCCACAATGGAGCTTTGCATCATATTACAGTTCAAACATCATTAAGCTCAGATGGAAATGGCAGTAACATAGACACTGAGGGACTAGAAGAGGGAACTGAAAGAGTTTACAAGCTTTCAAACTGATTCATATGCAGCTGACTGAAGTCAATGATTTATGGAGCCCAATTCAGCAATCTCCCTGTTTTTCTTACATAAAGGAAATGCATCCCATTTACGCTAGCTATGCAAAATAAGCTTTGACGTGCCAACCATTGTGGATTTTCAAATTTTTATTTAAAAAAAAATCTCCATAAAATTACATCCCTTCCCATACCATACTTGACAACATTTAAAAGCTTTGAATGGGGACTACTAAGCCAGGAACAGGCCACTGATTTTCTTGGAATGCATGAGAGTTTGAGATTTCTTTAGAAGGCCAGAATGAAAACTTAGGTTTTCCTAAAAACAAAAGGGACTAACTATACCTCTGAAATGGCAATTGCCAAACATGTACCAGTCCAAAGCATTTAGCACTATTTCAAAAGTCTCCTGAGTCCTGTATTACAAGCATCCTGTACCACCTAACTGCTGGTGTTGGCAGACATTGAGGTCCTAACTGTAAAGTGCTTTGTTTGGTATTATTTCCTGTTGGTGAAATTCACAATGTTGAACTAGGAGTACCAAGTTGTTTGTGGCTGTTGTTTTTCTTAGCACTTTTGGAAAACAAAGGATCAGGTTTGTTACAAGAAAGATTATTTGAGCAAACATTTCCCATCACTTTCAACTCTGCCAATACACACCATCAAAGTTATGTGTTTTACAGAGAGGAAACCATTGCTGCTAGAGCCAACATTTGAAAGCAAATCATACTGCAAAGTCTCCGATCTATTAAAACATGATTCAACAAAAATAAAATGAAAACAAGACCTTTTCCCAAACTTCTAATTATACATAGAGGAAAACAAAAATTAAAAGTTTCTATTGCTGAGACAATTTTCATAAGAAGGCAATTACCATTTTAATGGACATATATGTATATATACACACATGCACGTGTATATACATGGTGATGAAGTGCCTCATGCTTAAGTCTTCTTTGTTATAATACTAGTTACTTCACCTTTTTGACTAAAGTAGCAAAGGTCTTCAGAGTACAAAATTGTTTAAATGATATTGATTAGACTTACTGTGTAACCCTTATGATGGCATGGAAAAAAAACATGGCTCTACTCTATAGGCACTTTCTAACAAGGAACTGGATCAGTGATGGTTGAACAACAAGCATATAGATAAGTCAAGCATCCCAATGGCTACCTTAAAGTACCTAGATACTTCGGTACCCACGTTCTCAGTCTGTTTTGACCATGAGTAATCTGTGAGAATTTTCTGGCCTGCACAACTACTGGTATAGCAATGTGTATGAGCTCTAGAAATAGCTACATTAAATATATCAAAATATAACCTGGAAAACGATTTACTCCTCAGACTCAAAAGGATTTTGACCTGTGCTAAGCTGCCAGTTTCACTAACCCCACAAAGGAGAACTATTTTGTAAGTTTTTGTCCAATTTCTTTTCTCTCCCAAGCTCTGCAGCTAGTTCTGCCCTGTATTCATTTCCCAACTCTTGCAGCTTTTCCTTGCACTTTCTTTCTCCCTCACTCTACTACTCTTCTCAAATTCTCTATTTTTTATTAATGAAATAAATTACAAAGACACCTGTAACGTATTCTTCTGTCTCAATCAACATATCGGGACCAAGAGCAAAATAACCTTGCCTAAGGCTTACCCTCTGTGGTTTTGTTAGTATTGTATCTATGGTTTCTTCTTTACTTCATAGTAAAATTGACATAACACTCTTCAGCCGTGATATTGAAATCACATTTGCAAGCATCACTGTGGATCTATGACAGGTCTACCTACACTTCAGACACTTAAATTGTTAGGAGGCTTATATAGTCACAGGTGGTTACAGCAAGTCGAATGTCACCCATAAGTCCTTCCCAGTTCCCAACTCAAATCTCAACACCACATTCTCTCCTTTAATGCTCCTGATACAGTAATACTGAGTGTCTTGTATCTTTCAATTAGTTACACTTTAGTAACTTACAGCTGCTGTAATTGGGAGGCCTGTCAGGAAAGATAAAGAAGCTGTTTCTTCTGAGTCAGGTTTCCCCACAATATTTAAAATGTTTTTCAGTAGCTGTTTCTGAGCTGATCTGGTCATAATTTCAAGATCAAGGCATAACTTACTTCCTTTCATCAGGATGTCAAGCTCATAGTGCATTTAATTGTTTGCTATAAAGGCTGTGAATTCAGGAGACATTCTGTTGCTAACGTTTTGAAACCAGAGCAAACCAGGCCAGTATGTTAAACGTTACTGCTGAAGTTTGTGCCCACAGCTATTTAGTTTTCGCTGTTCCAGCTTTCACACAGTCAGCAGAGATCACAGCTGCTCCTTCATCTACTGAATGTTTCTGTTGTGTTGATTCTTCCTTCTCCGAGTAAGTCTGTGTTCTGTGTCTTTTCCCACCAGGAATAAGACCTTTTAAATTCGGCCCATATAAGTAGAAAAAAAAAGTCCCAAGACACTGGGGATTAGGATCACAGGGTATGAATTCCATACCTATGTTTAAAACAGTAGCTTACTTGCATTTCTGGTATCCCGGAACATTTTTCCACCAAGTCATTTTGTTACGAAATGCTTTTCTATCAATCAGAACTGTCAGGATGGTTTTTTTAGTACTCCTTTTCTTTCTTCTCTCTCTTTCTCTACTACTGTTCTCAACTGCAAAGACACCTCAGTCTCTCGGGGTGCATACGTACCCTTTCTAGATAAATTTCTAAGTTTTCATTAGAAGACTGCAGTGGACAAAACTTCATAACGTGTTTTCGTAATGCTCGAAAGTATGTACAATGGGATTTTTTCCCCTGGCAGTGGAAGACTCATTTCTCTTCAAGCTGCTAACCAACGGGGCTGCCAAAGACCCCTCCTTTATAAACAAAAACCTATGAAGAGCTTTCAGAAACATGAGAAAATACGACAAACACAGCTTGAGTTCGTCAGCTTTGCTGGCAGAAGGTTACAGAAAGATAATGACAAGTTCGTGAGCCTGATCGCCTGCATTTACCACTTCGCTTTTAACAACAGAAGGCAGCTTCCTGCAGAAAGACTGCTTCCCCGGCATCGCCCCCCTGCTCCTATTCTGAAATCCTCCAGCTCCCACTTCCTTATTTGGTTGCCGGGACTGTTCTTTGTCTGGCTGAACCCCCCGGGCCGCGCCGCCCCCGGCTCGGCCGCGGCCCGGCTCCAGCGGGCCACCCCGCCCGGGCCCCGGGCGAGCAGCGGCAGCCGCCGGCCGCGGCCATGCCCATGTAAGGAGCACCTTCCCCGGGGCCGGGCCCGGGCGCCGGCGGGGCGGGGCGGCCCCGGGGCGGGCAGAGGCCTCAGACGGCCGCGCCCGGGCAGCCGGCCGTGCTCCGGAGCGGCCATCCTCGGGAGAGCCGTCGTCGCGGCGCTTCTGGTCCCGCCGCTCGTCCCCCTGTAGCAGCCTCACCTTTAAACGCGCAAGGCCGTGGTGGGCTTCCTGAGTAGTACCCCTTTTTCAGCTGCCCGAGCAGTGCGTGCAAACCACTGGCAACGAGACAAAGGAAAACGAGGCTACAAAGTTCCAGTGTGAAAACTCACAGATTCTTTTCATATTTCTCATTGTTCTTTAGAACAGGTTGCAGCGTGTCCCTTGGGGATTCGACTGGGGCTTTCTGCAGAGACAAAGGAATCCCTCAGCAGCGCTGCCCGTTTTTGAAAAAGTGACTATTCTGTTATGCTACGTGAAGAAAGCGAGCGAGACTAGTTTTACTCTCAAAATATCCCTAAACTCGTTTGAGTAGTATTATAAAGAGCAGCTTACCTGCTGGAAGTTGGTTTAAATTTGCTAGCAGAACACTCCCTACTGTTATTACTGTTGATACTTAGTTTTAGTAGCACGTCAGGTACTTCGGGAGCAAGAATTTACGGTCTAAATGTACATGTGTATGTAAGACCGACAGCAAGCAAGGAAGAACACTTAAATAAAATAATTAGCCCTGCTGGTCACTGTATTTTTTGTTCACATCTTTTCGATTTACTCTTTCTGAAGTGGAACATCACAGGCATTGATGTGATAGTCATTTTTTAAATAAATACCAAGGAATCCTGCAGGAAGTGATTCCGTTCTTTAAATTTAAATGTGAAAATGATAACAGATCAGGAGAATATATACTGAATATGTCCACAGTGACAACTGAAACAAAGAAAGTTAATATGCAGAGGTATCTCTATCTGACTAAGGAAATTATTGAGCTGTGACTCCTTAAAAGGAATACCCTTCACGACGTAATGATTCAAAATTAGTAAAAGTCTTGTGCCTCTCTAAGGCAGCATGACAAGAAACTGTTTTGCAACAAATTAAAGAAGAAGTTGTAGCTAAACTTCTAAATTTCTAGTTCTGTTTGGGAGTCTGGAAGCATTCCTGTGTTTCTTAATACGGTTCCTTGGTATTAAGTTGTGAAAAGAAGTCCTTAAGTAATGCAAACAGTTCTTCCATTATTGCAAGCTCCTGTGGATGTTTGGGTGAAGCAGAAAACAAGTAGCAGACTGGAACAAAGAGAGCACTGAGTTAAGTCACTCGTGTACGGGGCAATAGTGACTGCTCCTGGGCACAAGTGCATGAAAAAAAATAATTAGGGAGAGTAAAAAGGTGCATTTATAACCGCCTTCCTATAACACTCCTTCAACTGCACTCAACACATTAAGCCAGTTGTATTTTCAGCTCAACAGAAAACCATCTCTGGTATTTTCATATTGCATTCTTGCCCTCAATAGAGGCCTGAACAAGTTTGTTTACTTGTGAGAAACTCTCAAACTAGAAAAACTTAAGGAAACACCTTAATAAGAATAGCAGAATAAGAAATATACCAACCACATCAGATTTACATTATGTACATAAACTACCATACTAAAATTCACCTCGGAAAAAAAAAAATCTCAAACAACTTATGGCAAAATCAGAAACATATAGGAACAATTTAGTAGAATTTACGTCCAGAAAAATCTCCTGGTTTCAAGTTACCTGTTTTGAGAAGAATGTAATTAAAACATTCGTAACTGACAAAGAAAATGCTAAAATTAAAATCCAAAATACAGAAATGCTTTAAGAATAAATTAAACAAAAGTCATAAGAACATATGATTGTCAAATAGTAATTCAAAACAAAATGGGATAGCTCATGAAGCTCATCTTCTCCACTGCTAAAGGCTGCAGCAGTACTGGTTTATTTCAGAACAACTCCATCATCTCCAGCAGGTGTTCAGGCTACTAACAAATAACTCACTGCTGATTCTGCAAACAATTTACTGTCCAGGCCCTGTCATCTGACATCAGTTCTTCTGAATGGAATGAATGACACCATAACAGATGTGTTCAGGGTAAGAGGACATATCCTTCGACCTTTGAGGTGCTGTTCTACGTTTGCGCTTTTGCTGATATGCCATATTTCCCTTCTGCAAATAAGAGTATGTCTCTGCTGAATGAGGAACTCGCAATGCTCTCAAGAAAGCTACCTAAAAACTTAGATAAATGCATACGAATGCTTAGGCCTCTACCCTTGCAGAAAGGATGATCTCCCAGAGATATGGAAGTTACTACTCAACTGACTTTCAATGACAATCCCAGACCTCTCTCTGTCTAGTCAAACAGGTTTCAAAGTACAGGTTTTCTCTCTCTAAATACTCCACATAGTTAAATTGCTACCAATGACCCCAGTGGCAATCTTTCAGCAAGCAGAGCATATGTGTTCCCCGCACCATCTTCTCATTTTGGTAGCTGCCAATTGTGCTTACACAACTGAAACCTTCCTTCTCCTCCCCCAATGAACCCACTCACTCAAACTACTCCACTGCACACAGTAAATCAACAGTTGCAACTAGACTGAGCCGTGGCAGTGTCTTTCTCACAGGCTTGAAGCACTGCCTTCAGAGAACCGCACTGTATGCTGTTCCACCCGCACTTCTGCCAGAGTGTACTCACGCTGTCCAGCTCCACATCAGCATTATGGCAGTTTTATGTAGTCAAAAAACAGAAGGCTCTACAGGAGCAGTGGAATAGAAATGTGCCAGGAAAGATCACATCATTAACCCGATGGGCCTGAGTAGTTTTATCATCTGAATATGAAGGTATTAGGTACCGGTGCACAACCATTTATCAAGTTTAGAGTACTGGCAGCAACTGTTTCAGCCTGCTGCTGGGGAACACCGAATACATAAACTACAAAATCCTTTACTATTATTAAAGTAATGATGAAAACAACCAAAAAACTCAGCATTTTATCAGTAAAACAAAACTGAATTTCTGTACTAGTGTTCAGCCTTGTAATAAAAATTAAGGATACCGGCTTTGTAACATAAGTGCTAAAACATTTAGTAATATTGTAAAGCATAATCAACAACACATAATCATATTTCTCAGACTTAACATCTTAACATATTCTGGATGTATAGATACACATACTGATAATATATTTTAATGCAGAACTTCAACAAATCTCCTGCCAAAGTATGAGAATACACATTGACTTAACTGATAAAAATAATTCTTTACAGATCTGTTGTACCTAAACACCTGAAACCTGAACACCAACTTTTTTTTTTTGTTTGGAGGAAGGGGTTTTTGTTTTGTTTTGTTTTTTAAAATATAAGTGATCTGGAAAAAGAGGCACATATGATGAACAGTGCCAGACTCAGCACAGTTCTGTGTGGAGTTCAACTGGTTATCTCCAGCTCTTTTGAGTATTGACAGCTTACTTCTATTTTTGGTTACTTTCTTTTCAACACTTATTTTTATTTGGGCAAGAAGATATATTTTGTGAAGCCTTTATCCCTCAGCTGCTTAGTTTCTTCAGAAGCCTTTCAAAATGGACTGTGTTGAAAACCTTTGGAAATCCAGTGGACTATATCAACTAGACTTCACTCATCCACATGGTTCTTGGTGATTCTTTCAAATCATTTGAATAGATTTGTGAGGTGCTACCTCTATTCACAAAATTTATTTTGTTTTCCCCAAACGTCACATTATGTTAATGATCTTATTCTAATTTCTTTATTCTAGATCATACTGTTATTTCTACATTATCTACTAATTTTTCAGATACAGGGCTCATCAGTCAAGGGTCCTCTGAAGCTTCTTGAAAACTCTTTTTAAAAATCAGTGCTATATTTGCTGCCTTCAGTTTATTAGCTAAATCTACTATTTCTTTCGTATCAAAGTATCATCCCAAATTGTATTGGCCAATATATAATCTGTAGGCTTAATTTATTTTTCTTTTTCTAGACATTTTAGATACTCTTGAAAGAAACACTGTCAGCATTGAAACCAAGATAGCGTAACCAAGGACTGCTTGCTGCAAATTTCTCCCAGAACTTTCATGGAAAGACACGGAATGCATACATGCAAGTCTATAGGTACCCATAGGCAGCCACACAGACACAGGCATGGAAATAACCAAATTTCCATTTCTTTGGAAATAACCAAAGAATGGTTATTTCCCAGTTTAAAATTAATCTGCACAGTTTAGCTGACCATTAAAATACGTTTGCATGGAATCACAAGAACGATAGAGACAAGACATTTGTATCTCGGCATTTTTACCATGGTAAGAAAAACAGCTGATACGAAAAAGAACTCTGCATCATGCACTATGTACCTGAACTTACAGCATAGCATTAGATATTTAAACATAACTCTGCAGAAAAGCTTTTCATGGTGCTGTAACTATCATACCTAAAAATTTTATTTTTTTTCGAGTATCACAGATTTCTGTCAACTAAATGCAAGTGGGACTCTAAAAGAAATGCCATCTTTCACTGAAACCAAAAACATTTGCTTAATATAAAGACTTTGGTCAACAATATTTCATTACTACACATCAATTTATTGCTTGAATTGAATTCTCATTTAATCTTAATGCATGCTTTTCTGATTACAAACCCATATGAGCAACTTTAACAATATATATATCTGAATGAAAACCATGTGCATTCATATCAAAATAGTATTGCCAGAACTTTCAGTGCAGAAGTACTAAAACATGTCCTGGGGGAAACCTGGATGAAAGATACTCTGAAACATAATGCAGTTATGAGTGGTAAAAAGTCCTACATTTGACTTATATTTACAGCAGCAGCCAAGGACAACGCTCATGTATGAGAGCGCTGGGCACGAATTCATGGGAATAGGAAGTACTGTTCTCCATATGTATTTAGATCTGGAAAACATTTGCCAACATGTTATCATCAAAATGGAGGAAATACACAGAATGGCAGCAGAAATCACTGTCAATTGCAAGTAGATGACCACTTTCCAGTCTGGTTTTAGAGAGAAATATATGCTGCATGACTTCGTCAAATTAAAACTAGTGATACCTGCAAGTGGGAAATAGTAAATAAATACAGTCTACAGTGAGGAGCAGCAGAATGAAATTAGGAAATGACAAACTGAAGCTGACTATAACAGAAAACTTGACAGCATTATTCCATAGTTTAACTCATCTCAGTCTGTTGGGCAAAACAGAAGATACACAGATCAGACAGTGCTAAACAGAGAATAAAGCAGCACTGTAATAAAATTAACTCAGCAATACAAAATCATTTTTATATTAGCTCTCTTGGTGCACTGTACTAGTGAGATCTTCTTCCTTTGTAGGAGTAATGTTTATTGGATGCTCAGGAGAAGAACTTTTGAGCAACCAAAACCCACTATGATGTATAACAAAGAGACGTGCATCATGAAGTCTGAGACTGTCAAAGCACAACATGTTACAAACAATTTTGTCCTTTACAAACCAGGTTTCTTCTTCCTAGGCATTACAACATATTTAAAGAAAAAAAAAGACTTCAATAGTAATTTGCAATAACTGATCTTATGGGTAATGTACTCCTAGTGGGAGTTCAGAATGACTTAGTGTGAAGATTTGTGGACAAGATTTTTATGCTCTGTTTACATTTTCTGGGAGCTTAAGAGAAAACAGCCTGAAATAAGCTGCAGCTAACATGCTACAGGAAATGAAGGAAGAGAACCAGACTTCTCAAGAAAGATTTACATTTATATAATGGTGATGGCTATGTTTTGGCTTAGAAAAAGGAATGCAATTGTTCTAAAATACACAGAAAAGCTGTTGACTGGCGCTTCTCCTTAGTGGATCATGAACCACTCCAACACTGTATACTGTATGAAAATGCTTTTTAAGAGAGCTCTTTCATCATTGTATGGTACTTTGTTTACAGACCAAAACTTCTTGCATCAGCAAGTCCTCTCTCTGTATGGCAACCAAAGAGACACTAAACTAGCAAAAATCTCACCTATGCCAAAGGTGTTTGTGTGAAAGCCACCAGGGCATTTTCCATGGTTACAGGACAAAGCGTTCAGACAGTTTGTTGTTAAGTAGTAATATGCTCTTCAAAGTATAGCATCATCTTTTATTAAAGTTGTCCACAGCACATTGCTCAAAGAAGACCCTGCAATCAGCTGCTTACAGCTTTGCAAAATTTCCATTTGTGCTGAAATAATCCACAGCAAACATCTCATCAGAATATTTTTGTTGTCTCTTTCTGTAAGTTTTATACAAAGAAGTTTTTAGGTGCCTTTGCAATTAAAGCTTTGAAGTTGAAATTAATAAAAGGGGAATGTGCTTCGTACATCTTAAGGATGTTCTAGCATGTGAACACTTCTGTAGAGAATTAATTTATTTGGCAGAGGATCTTACTAGTGCCAGAAATAAGTCTTTTTTCTCTACACTAAACTATGCCTATATCTAGCTAGATCATGAGCTCTTTTATTTAAAAGTAAACAAACAGAAACCCTTCCTACCAAAAATTCAGCTTTGCACATGCTTAGTATGACATCAGAATTTCCAGCCAGTTTTTTTCCAGTAGGTCAGAAATCCATGGATCATAGACATAGGACGGTCTATGCTAGATCTCTGGACTGTTACTGGCTTAGCAGGACTTTTCTAGAAATCCTGTTCTGAAATCACAGATACAAGGCATGAGAACTGAAAGCAAGGAGTTTGTCTCGCCTGCATTCCCAACGTTTGCTCAAGATGATGACACGGCAACTGGATGAGATTCTGTATGAAGGTGAGAGACTAGAGGTTAAAGGGAATCATAGGAGATTATAAACAAACTTCTTGTACTTGACTTTATAAACTTCTTTTCATGTAATTTTTTGTGATATGTATGGATAGAAATGGATGAACAAACTTGTCCAAGTTAGTTTTAATTTCAATTGTCATCCAGTCTTACATGCTCAACTTCCACAGAAATCCTTTGAGAGAGTTTGCACCATATCTCTCTTTCTGGGCTTCTTACCAGTATTTTTGGGAAGCATCAAGTTTTGCATACATCAGCTATTCATCTGAGATGAAAATAAACTGCAAAGGAATATGGTATCATAAAACTTCATTTCCAGAAAGAAAGTACTGTTAAGACAAATCTATACTGCAGTAAGCCTGAATTTTAAAATGCTACATTTCATTCAACCAGGATTATTGGAACAGTTTTGTAATATTTGTGAAGTGTAAAAATATAAGACTGCATGTTTTGGTGCCTCCCTAAGATGTATATGACCTCTTACTCTAAATTACTTCACAGCTATCACTACATTTTTGCTATCTAATTTACAGTAAATGCTGGGTATTTTTTTTCATTACCTGGACAAGAACAGGTAAAAAGTTTGTACCATACATTAAAATAAAACTTCTGCTGTTTCATCTTGAATTTTGGTTAAAACTTTACCCCTCTCCCTATGTAATTCTGTTAAAAACATAGTGGTTTTCGCTTTAAACTCAGTTAAAACATGCAATAAAATGTCCACACTTCTGTTGTAGGACAGAGATACCAATCCACAGATATCTAGAAGATTCTGAAGTATTCTCCAGTTCCTTTTCTTCTCTAAAAGATTATTTTTTATTAGTGAAAATTAAATAAAAACAAAACTGGAAGTCTCTTTAAAAACAAAGTTTAACAGGTATCATGGAGTGGTCAGTGATAAAATATTCTGAAAAGTCAATGAAGCAGTAGATATATAGACTTTCTTAAAAGCATTGAAATTCTGTTTACCTGTATAGGTTTTCATTAGGTACAACAACTTCGTAAGTAAGCAGTTTCTGTGGTTTAAAAAGACCATGCTCTGTAAAAATAACAATTTTGATTTTTTTATCTTATATGAATTCTTATGAACATTTTGCTTTCACATGGTTGTATTAGTTTTTAAGATCCTACCTGAATTTGTAATTAGGCTTTAAAATTATAACGGACTAAAAGAATGTGGATGGAGTGGACAGATAGCATCTGCTAAATGATGACACATAGGTGCTAACAACCTTTGATACTTTCCATTTTACAGTTTTAGTTAGGCCTTTCTTTGACAAAGCTAAACAACATGCAACGTTTGTATTCCAGAAGCATGACAAAGACTGTTATGTGAGGTTTTGATTGAGGAGTGCTTCGTGGTCAGGGATGCTGTATCTCAACCCAAACTTTTAAAGGTAAAAGTTCCTTTGAGAGGATATGCCAAGGGAGCAGTACTGCAGGCCAGTGCCTAGGCAACAATCTATGGGATGCCAAAAGTTTTGTGGACTTCTACAAGCATCCATTGTGAGAGCAAGTGCAACAGTAGCAGACAGCAGTTCTCAGGCAGGAAGTTTAATTCATGGTATCGCCAGCTTTGTTGGTGACTGATCATTTGGTGTATTCACTAATTCTACTGATATCAACAGTATGGATTTTTTCTACTCTGATTAGGAAGGATAACTGGAGAGTCTTTCAAATATTTTGAAGCAAATTTATCTTCTAGCCCAACAAATGTACTTATCCAGAGGAGTTATTTTAAAAGCAGTTCAGCTCCATTTATTACATATAGTATGATCAAAAGGAAAAAAAACCCCACAACCACCAAACAAAAAAATAGTCCCCTAACCCATATCAAATGAGGATTTTTCCGTATCACAACAATACGTTCCCAGCTGGAAAGGACTGCATTGCAGACATAAAGTTCCTGTCAATACACTGATACTTACTCACTGACCAAAACTGGACTTTTAAGAAGTTTGGCCTCCTTTTTCCCCAGGAATGGGGTGGGTACCAATAAAGAATGACTGACAATTGTATATTTTCCCTCAAAATTCTACTATTTTGATTAAACTAAAAACATAATATACTTGCAGCAAGGATTTTGCTACAATACTATATAACACGTATGGTTCATATTTGGAGAAACATAACACCTTTGTTAAAACAGCCCTTATGATTAATATACACTAACATATGCTGGCTTACAATATTTTATTATGGTTATCTTGATCTTACAGGACTAGCAGAATCTTTTTTTGGAAAAAAAACCCAAAACACTAGGAATTCAATAAGGGTGGTTGGAAGGGGGGGAGAATAAGACAATTCCCCAATATATTCATTGCCAAACATATTCTTGGATTACTTCTTTGCCAAATCCAAAGTAAATCTTTTTCTGGGTTTGGCATAATGAGAACTCCCCATAGGTATCTTGTATAATGGAACACTGTTTATTTTGCTGCAGGGTCTGTTCAGTTTATGGAGAGTCTGTTCTGAAAGAACTACTGTGTTCCTTTTACAACTTTACACTCTGCCATTCTGTAAAACCTATCCTTCCTTTAGCTTATTAGGAGGAAAGGAGGGGGTATCTAATTCTCTCAAAGATATTCCACTGTGTTAGTTGGAATTGTTTAGTATTTAGGATTTTGCTGTAGGTTGTTTACAGGATTTTGCTATAGGATGTTTATGGTAGAAGGCTTTGGAAAAATAAGTTGTTTAACATACTGAAATCAGCACCTACAGAAAATACTTTATAGCATAATAGGTATACTGTCACGACCACTATCTGAGAGTGTCTGGGCCCAGGAAAATACCACTGTCTCTAAATTGAATCAATCTTTCTTGTCTAGAAATTTCTAAACCAAACTCCCATTATGATTACCTGTTCAAGGTAACAAACTTAACTATGAGTATCTCTCACTCAATATTTATAGACCTATAAAATAAAAAGGCATTCCAACTAACAGTTGTCTATAGCTGTAATGAGATTTTTTTGTATGACCTCTCTCTCTCACTAGATTTACTGCAATTCCTATAAATTATTTAAATATTTTATTTTTTACTGTAGAAATATTTTACAAATACTTTAAAAATAAAACAATCAAAATCCCTTGCTCAATCATCCAAAGGCTGTAAAATAACCACCCTCTGCAGAATTCATTTACATAAGTAACACTGAGGGGGAAAAAAGAGGTAGCTGGGCAAATACTTCGAAGGATGGCTCAACCTGTTCATGACAGGCCCCCAGCACTGTTCTAGCCTCACAGGGGAAGAGCTCCCAGCTGATGTGTGGTTGCTATGCCAACTTTCTGATACCCCTAAAAAAGATGGGCATGCTGGAAGATTCAAAGAAGAAAAATTATGGCGGCAGCAGGTTTTACTTCAGCAGTCCTTGCCTAGCCAGGAACCACATGGAACTGCTGCTGGGAAGAAGAATATGAAAAAGCTCAAATTTCAATCCCAGGAATTGTTCAGGGTGCTCTAGGGAGAAAGACTCAATATTCAGGTTTGTCCCAAGAGGCTTCTAGATTTCAAGCAGCAACAATGCCACATTAAGAATCTATTCTATGTGCAAGGAGAAGGTGAATGCATAAGAATTGCAAAACCAGAAGGAAAAGGTTATCTGAGAAAGTACTAAAGATAAAAATGGTATCAGTCTTGCAAAGAATGTGGGAAATTTATTTTGATTGGAAAAATGCTGTAGAATTAAACTATGGTATACAAGATGATATAATAATATTATATTCTTTTTTACTTTAATATTTTATTTATAACGCAAGAAGCATATTTTAGATCTTCAGTGAGTACATGTAATCTTTATTAGTGGGGAATTAGTGGGGAATTCTGCTGTAAAATAACTGAACATCAATCCAGATATAACACAGCTACAAGTTTGATGATGCGTGAGGCTGAATTCCCTTAATTTTTGCAGAACCAGTTTTAAGCAGCAGTTCAGCATCTCTAAAAATGGGACGACTGGAATCAATTTAGGCTAAGCCATGCACAAACATGAACAAATTTCTATCAAGAGACGTCTCAACCATGGTCACTTGACTACCTGTACCAATGTCTTTTCTCAGGATCCCATAAGGCATATCCCAAAGGGATGAACTCCTCAAGCCTTGAACTCGTAGAGAGGTAGTAGAATTGGAGAGGGAAATTTCCCAGTTTGATTATTCTCACTCTGCTACTCAGATTACAACAGGTGTCACCTGTGACTAATTTAGAAGTTTGTTGCAATATACATTTGCTTCTTCAAAACAAAGTGTGATTTATGTCACAGGACTTAGAGAGCTTTGTATTTAAAAACAAAAAACATGTTTAAACAACTCCAGAAACAGAAAACAAACGACACCAAAATGAGTCTTACCTTTTCAATGAATAAAGGAGGAAAGTCTAGCACAGGTACCTATCTCTGAACTATTCGCTGCACACAGGCTCCCCTTATTGCTGACTGGACTTTTCCACTGATACACAAGGAAGTCAGTGTCTCATTACTATCATAAGTTACTTTATTTTCCTTGAATCTTCTGTCTTACATTTTAAGGATCTTTTGTCCCCCTGAGCCCACCCTAGGGAAAAATATACAATTCTTTTTTGGATACAGTCAGCTAGGTAATTACACTAGCTCACGTTTTATTAGCGCCTTCAAAAAGCTGTGCCTGTTTGACTGATTTATTTGCATCACTATTTCCTGGCTTGCTCTTCTAAGAAATACTGTATAGCTTCCTTTACTTAAGTACACATTCCAAAGAACACAATACACACTGAAGTGAGGAAACAGTCCCACATATATGTAAAAGGTAATACAGTGGGTTGTTGGTTTTTTTTAATTTCCCAGTGAGCTATGAGAAAAACATGCCCTAAATATTACTGCCAGCAGAACAGTATGGTTGATAGTATGGTTTGATACAGGGTCTGGGATGTGATTCTCAAAAAATAAAATAAGCCTGATAAGTCTGATCACTCAATGTACTTTCTTATTCTACTTTAATCAGATATTGCCTGGACAGCATCCCATACATTCTGCAATAAAACAACATATAAATAAAGGTCTGGACTTTTGAAACAAGGAGCTGCAATTCTAGCACTCCCACTCTCACTGGTGTGGGAGACTAAAAGCCACCAAAACCCAACATCACAACAGCCACTAAATCAAAGCTGAATAATTTCAGACAGAAAACTGGGAAAAGAAAAAAAAAAACACCAAACAACAAAACAAACAAAAGAAAAAAAAGCAATCCACACTTCAACAAAGCCTGAAGGAATCAACTGGCTTCAGGCCAAAAAATGCTAATGGAACACATGTTAGCTGAGAAGTTAAATAAGTTTCCAAGAGTCATGGAAATTGTTTAAGATAAATACTCATTGTACAGGGGAAAAAAAGCAACTCCACTGGACCATTTTCCAAACGCCTGATCTTGCATTCCTTGCACACCCTAATTCCCTTTAAAGTAATTATGAGTTTAGGCTACGTGCCAGGGTTATATAACTACGTCTTAGAAGACAAATGCACAGTAGCACAAAGCAAAAAAGTACATAAACCCAGGCTTAGGGGAAAAAAAAAATCCATACCTGGACAAACAAACGTAGAAATTTAGAAAGACAAGTACAATGAAAATAGCTAAAGGTGAAGCACATTTCTAATCCCTTTCTCTAGAACTGGAAAATATTAAGGAGGAGGAAATTCAGAGTAAAGGGGGTGAAATTGGAAAAGTTAAACAGCCTTGTCAAACAACAGAAATATTTGAGTTACATTTCCTAAACTACTTTAAAAGGGAGTAAACTAACCAAATGCCATCTGAAATTGGCTGTACGCCCACCACTTTGGTTGACTTCAGGGTCAGTAAGGCAGAGGACAGACATAAGCTAGCATAGCTGAAAAATCAATACAAATATAGATAAAACACAGATGGAAATTGTTATAGAGCAGCTGGAAATGCAAAGAAAGAATTCTGTGGATCTATACCGATGGTGTAACTTTGAAAAATATTCTCCAAGTACGAAAGTGCTTTGCAAAACAAACAACTTTAAGAAGTGAAGTTAGACATAGCCATACTACAGAAAACAGACTGTGCTACTCTGAAAGTCTGGTGTAATGTTTCTGACCAGTTTAATAATGTTACCTTTGAAATCAGTCCAAACAGACTTGCTAATGAAGATCAATAAATCCCTCACATAATAATGTAACACATGCATGACAATATCCGTGAATGGGCAGAAAACAACACCCAAAATAAAATTATCAATTCTAAGCTGTTTCTTTCCCCATTGCTTTTTTTCTAATATATATATTTTGGTTAAATGCTCAGGTACAAGTTCTTGTACTGTGCAAAGTTTTAAAGAATTCCTGGAAAGCTTTCAAGACATTCATCAATGTCAAGATTTTTATTCTGTAGGGAGTCATGTCAGAATCAACACAATAAATGTTGCCATGAAGTATTGCTAGTGAGCCATTCTTACAAGAAAGTTTCTTTCTGTAACACAGCACAGGACAGTCAGTCATATCTCATTCAGGTTTATATTTCAACAACCCCTTTTCTAAAATACTGTGCACCAAGAGTGACATTTAAAGGATTTTTATTAAAGGTGTACTGAAGCCATCTTCCACACTAAGGATGCAGTTTCACTGTCAGTTTAAGCTGATCTAAGTTTGGCCCAACACTGAAACGGTGGTGATCTGGCTGAAAAACTACTTTTTTTTTTTTTTTTTTTTCTTCCCCTTATTTTTCAACCATATCAGCTACCTAATTCAGCTGGCCATGTGGCTGCACAATTGCTGGTGCCTTCATAGGGGAAGAAGTCATAAGATGGGGGTTGGGAAAGACAGGTTTATGCTTTTCACGGTAAAATACGGCCCTTGGTGCAGCATGAGCCAGTCAACAAACTACACACCAAAAACAATATGAAGATACTAAATTCTGCTGCATATCTCATTAGGGCATATGTGGTATCTGAGATTGCAGATGAAGAGAGTCACTAATCATAAACTTTCATACTTAAAAAGACTGGACAAATGACACATAATGAGAATATCTAAACTGCTCTTTAGAAGAAACTATGAAACTCAATGGATAGCAAGTTGACTGAGTAGCAGGTTACTGGCGTTTCACTGAGGGGACATAACTCCACCTAATTAAGAAAGCCAGCTAATTTCTGAATCAGAGTATGTTTCTCTTACCCTTTTTTCTCTCTGTATTGATACATGTTCTCTCTGTTCCTACTTTGCAAAGTTAAAAAAAGCCCTTCTGATAGCAAGGGCACACATGCTCCATTAGATCTTGCAGTCCCACCTGAAGTGGTGTAGAATGGTTTACTTAATAAACATTAGAGGTTACTAATCATATATTGAATCACAAATCAAAACCAGAGAGGTAGATAATCTTTTCCAGATGTTTACATGAATGTCGATGTTGGTGAGAATTCAGAAGAACTTGTGAAAACAACAGAGCATGTCGAGATTACAACAGCACATATATAACACTTGGGAGACAGATATGAATAGCATTTGAAGACAGATACGAATTTAAGCAATACTGTTTTCTATAAACTGCTTCTCACATGAATTAATATGGATGACTGACATTCTTCAACAACAATAAGCAGTACCTTTCAAATTCTCTGTATGGATACCAAAAAAAGGGCTATGGTATTATCAAATACTACTTTTTGTTTGTTTCTACAAGACATCGGTGGGATTTTAGAAATGTGGGCAGCACAAAGGTCCCATTCCCTCTTTAATCCTCCAACTAGCAGTCCAAGGAGTAGGAGCAGATTCCTACTTGGCAAAACAGTCTGGTTTCTGCATTTCTGTTGCTGGAGGGAGAGGTAATTTGCACTGCCCCACCTACTTGAACAAACTTTCCTCACTGGCAATGACCTTCACTTTGGGAGTGCATTGCTAACTATACTGGCAGAGAGAAACCTCCTGACATACACACTTGCCATTCTACCCACCCAGCACCACCAGCTCTGTCCTTCTGCAGTCCCACTGCAAGGTCTGGGAATATCAGGTACATAAGGCAACAGGAGGCTCCAACTGGAAAGAGTCACTATTGAGTCTCTTTTGTCTATAATCCATCCTTACTGAATACACTAATGAATTAAAACATACAATTGTGTCTGAAAGTGCTCATCTCAACTCAGAAAATATCACAGCCATGCAACTAAGCTCATTTGTGTGCAACTGCCTTAAATCTAAACCACAGTTATCTCAGCTTCAAGTCACTGGACCAAGAGATCTGTGGGGCAGTCTGTCTGGCTAAATTTCCATGAGACAGGTTATGTCTCACTGCAAGGGAGGGGGGGAAGGGAAGCTATCTTGAAAAGCTTTCAAGAGCTTCCCCAAGCCTTTCCAAGTACTTGGCAAAGAACCCTTCAGGATATACTAAGACTAAACTATGATGCTGGGCCAGTTCATGAGAGTAATTCTGACCACAAATAAATTTCAGGGTTATTGCTTCGTACTCGGTCCAGAACATATATTGATGTGATGTCGGTCTTGATATTCTGCAGGACACTGTCAAACACTTGTCTTGTTTAGATTGTTCCTTAGGGAGCTTCAACTCTTAACTTTCAGTTTTCTGTGTGATGTAAGCTGAAGCTCTCCTCTCCTCTCACCTTGTGGTTGAGCTACATTGTTTCAAAATGTTTGGGCTTTTTTTTTTTTTTTTAAACAATGAAAAAGAACTGAAGGAGATTTTAGTCATTATTATATATGGCTGAAGGTGGGCCTGAAAAAAAAGCCCATGTCTGAAATCCCCTGGAGCTCCAATTCATTATTTTCAGTCTGAACATTTCTTGATCCCTAGTATAGAGAACAAGTCTGGGGAAAAAGTAAAAGGGAAGTACGTGAAAATAAATCAAAAGCTACCCAGGTTACGGTAGTGAGACTGCTGTGGCCTTGAAAATGAACAGCCAAAGCGTAGAGAGGAAAATCATCATGGCATGTTATGGTTACAACTGCCATTTGTAACAAAAATCTACAATTTCTGTGTAATGTAAATTTGCAGATCAGTTTGTAAAAGTGTTAATAAATCAAAATGTGGAGGTCTTTAAAAACTGCGTTATTCCATAGTTACCAGTTCCACCAATTAGTAGTTTGGCATTGTTCCTTATTAAAAATTTCTACCAGCTTTTATAATCTACTAGATAGTGGGTGAAAGTGAATGACTGCTTTCACTGAAAAGACGTTGGTGCAGATTGGTCAGATTCTTCCCAAGACTTTCAAACTCCTGCCAATATGTTTTAATAGCCATAGAAAGTAAGCAGCCTTGCTTTAAATCTTTATGCTTTGAAGATATAAGCAGACATTCACAATAAATCAAGATGGGCACCAGCTTCATTTTGAACGTGTAAGTTATGTCAGATTAATTAGAAAGTAAGCATAAATAAGCAAAACAGTGGAACTGCCATTCTAGATGCCTAATACATTTTTCACAAAAAGAAAGGGAGCTTTAAATGAAGAAGGTGTATTCCTAGATCCTGAATATACTCTTGAAAGAACATACAGTATGACATTTTCCTCATTATGGAAAATGTGGATAATAAATTCATTATTTTCAGCAATGTTTTTGTCTTTTGACATGATTACTATTTGAAGGAGAGATACAAGCTATGCTAAAATGATCTGTATTGGTATTTTGTTTTTCAGTTCAGAGTTCTAAGAGTGGGAGCTATAAGCAACCTAGCTTAGAAATTAACAAATGACCAATAGCATTGATTTGCAAGGACATTGAAAGAAAAAGGAAAACAAGAAAATGAAGCTTCCTTGATGTGGAAATAAAATTTGAGAAGAGGGGATGGTGCATCCTGAGTCTTCTTATGAGATAAAATTGTAACATGGTTTGATGGGGCACCTGGACGTTGAAGTGCTCCTGGGTTCTGCAGGCCAATAATCTGAAACAACCCCTATAAGAGCTCCTCTCCTTACTAACCACATAGGAGATGATGTGCAACCAGCCTCCTAATATAGCATTCTTTGTGTGCATTAAGCAGTGTGAACAACCTGTACTTCTTTGCGAGCAACCTCTTTCACACTGACTGGTAAGCATTTGCTTTATGTCAAATGCTGGAACAGTTTTTGCTGGACAAAGAGCTTGTCACAAAGGAAAATAATTCCAGTAGTTTGTCACTAGCTGTAATTGCTCTGTGTGGTGCTTGCTAGCTAGACCTGTACTCTGCTAAGTACCACTGTTAATATCAGACCTAACCTGATTTTGAGGCCACGAGGTCATAACTTTGACAAACCAGTAAGTTTTTTTGTGAGACCTTGGCTACTAAAATATTAAATGTGACAAGTGACCCATTATTTTGAGAACTGTTTTAATTCTGGAAGCACTTGAACATGTTGTTAAAGCCCTAGCAATCAGATTAAGTTTAAAGTGCTTCATGGGTGGTCATGAGTAAAAATAAAGAAGTAAAATAGCCTGACAATCAAGAAATTACAAGAAAGTATGGGCTTCCTGAATTACCTCCCTTAGGGAGGTTAAACTAGGAGACAGGGAATTACAGTATGCTTTACTGTTAAACCGGAGCTTGGAATTACCTAAAGGAAAGACGCACTAACAACTCACACTGTGTGAAAATCAGTGGGAAGAAGAGCCTTTAGAGCCTCTTTCTAGTTTACAGTAAGTGGCTACAATCTTCCCTAGAATGGCTTTTTTCCTAATAACAATTAAAAAAAGTCCATTCAGATTCTTCTCTAAAAGGCAATGCATGAGCATTCCTCATTCTGTTTCCAAGCAGACTGATAAATATATGCAAACAGATACATGCCCACACTGGGAAGAGTCTGGTTCAGCAAATTAGTATAATTCATTCTGAAATGCTTGATTGTTCTGCCTGGAGCACCCAGTGTTTTTCAGCTGCCCAGGAAAATCCTTTTTTACTTTGCCACTTCAGTAAAAGAAAGCCATTGTGGAAATGTATTTAGAGCTGTACTTTTTTGCTTTGTGTAAACAAACAGTTTTAGGGTCATATCTTTAAAATGAGAAAAAACAGCTGCAGTATACAGTTTGTATCAGTGCACATGGGTGCATACTGCAGCCACCCACAAATATCCAAACACAGATACCCTACAACCATTTTTATGTCCGCTTAGACTAAGTGCTAGTATAAACACTACAAGCAACTGTATGTGTCCAATTTTTTAAAATTTCATACTTTGTTTCCGAAAACAGAGCTATGGTCAGAAAAAACAGATACAGACCCATTTGCAACACAGGCCTCAAAAGCTCAGAATATTGCATACCGGTGTCTGACATTAAAACAAAAAATCCCTTGGCGATGGAATTTTGACAGCTAACAAAAAAAACCCAACAAACCTCCAAACATTTTTGCACATGCACCAAGGTTTTCATCAAGCGCTGGGATGACTGTGTTCTTATTCTACCTGATCGAGTTTACTTTTTTCTAATTTTGAGAAAAACACTCAACTGCAAATATAAGTTGTAGAAAAAGAACCATAACTGCAGGAGTAAATGGTATCTATAAAATACAAATTATCAGCTTGTGGGGAAAGTAACATTTGCTGTATTTTTAGAATACTTTAACTATTTTACCTTAGTTGGTACTGTTAGATGTTATTTTTGTCCTACAATCTGATGCCTTATATAAGGTTGATTTGCCTTAGTTGAAAACAGTGACAAATTTTGTGAAGTGTCTCTATGGCTCTGAAATCATCATAATTCTATATGAATTATTATAATGTATCATATTCATAGATGATAAGGGGTTTATATTTTCATTACATTTTAAAGTGGTTTCTGTGTCTCAGACCCTCCCCCCCACAATTGGTCTTGGCACAACCTGATGGAGATGAACATGCGGCTGGGGACAGAGAATGGAAGATTTAAGTAAGTGGAACAGAAACATTTTCCATCAGTAATTTTAGGAATTTGCCTTTTCCTCTCCTTTTCAGCCACTTCATCCTCTAGGCACCATTGCTACAGTTTCTCACCTTTCTGCTAATACAATTGTTTGTGTGATTAGACTCTCACGTGACAGAAATAATGTTTCTGTTAAGTGAGAATTATTTATTTCTGTCACCTCAGAGACATACAATTTATTTTTTTATTCCTCTCTCCCAAATCAGTTACTAGTTGACCCATGAAGCAAAATTCACAGCTGCATTAGAGAAACTTTGAAATCAATAACTGGTACTAAAAGTACACAAAGCAAGATTCCCAATAGTACTATCGCTGTACAACAGAAGGAAAGATAACTCACCCTGAAGGAGACCTTTATTTGCTAATTTTCATAGTTAGGGGGTTTGTTGGGCTTTGAGTAAACAGTGGACAAGTGGAATAAATTTGGAGAGAGGCTACTATGTTTGAAGGGGCAAGAACTGAGGGGAGGACAGGACAGGGGATGGGCAGGAAAGGGAACAACACAGGACAACAAAGTAAGTGGAAAGGAACAGTGCTATTACATTGCTCAGTTCCTATGGAAGTTTCTACAACTCTCCGTCTTTCACAATGAGTGAACATTCCCTCATATTTTTCTGAAGGATGGGGTGAAACTCACTAACAGATTATAAATCAATTGCAGGTGTTTCTTTGGAGTCTGATTTTCTAGGATTCTCATTATAGCAGCTTTGTATTTTCAGTTACCAGACCTCAAGGGACTGTAAATCCATGATGAGAAATAAAAAACAGCAACAGAAGGAGCAAATGAACTCATGGATAAAGATCCTGGGCCAAAAGTCTTCTCTGTTAAACGAAAACTGATCTATACTGCACTGTCGTGAAAAAATCCCAAAAGCAACAAGAACATTTCTCCCAGTAGAGTTATTGAGCAGGAGGCCACCGCCACTGGAACAGCAGGAGTTCTGAAGCCACAGCTTCACATACAGATATTTTAAGTTGGCCTTATCATTGTTAAGAAGCTACTGCTCGCTGCCCCCACCCTAGTGCCAGCACAAGCATTTATGCAGGCATCTGCTGCATTTACTACTTTTCACCTGGCATGGCATCCCAGGCTGATTCTTTGTCTGCTCCAAGGGAAGAAGCACCATGGGGCTAGGCTGGCTGAGGGGAGGCCAGAACAGGGTGACAGCAGCATTGCCTTATGCTTGTTGAAAAGTGCATACATGAGACCACAGCCTAAACTAATCCTCTCACATCTTTCAGTACTGGCACGTTGAAAGTAGGCCAAAGCAGAAGAGGCCTCCTGGAGTGTGTATCACTAATATTATCTACTACAGAGAATCCATAAAAAGCCTATGAAAAAAGGCAATATAAGCTACAGAGGGCTGGAAACCTTTCAGGCTCCCAACCATCTAAGAAAAGTGGGTTTGCTACAACTAGTTTAAAAGCACCTCCTTCACTTGCTATGATCAGGATCTCTTGCTCTGAAATTATTCTTAGCATTAAAAATTATATGAAAGAACAAAGCTATACAGTGTACAGCAAAAACATTCTTGAAACACAATACTTTTCTAAGCTTTCCATAGAGTATTTGTGGGTCATTGGGTTATTACAACCACCCACTAAAAATAATAACTGAAAGTGTGTAATTAATTGGTCAATAAACTACTACTGTCTTCTCTCCTTCCCAGAGCATGTTTACAGTGATTTGGAGTAACCTGCCTTGCTTTGGCAGGCTGTCTCAAACTGACTGAGCTGAACGAACTAGTTTTAAAGGGACAGCTTTATTTTACCTGAAACATCTTTTGTCAGTTTGGTAAAACAAGAGTGTATCAAATGTAGTTTGCATCTAGAGCTATGGATTTTTTGTTTTGTTTAAGAATATTCTCATATAAAAGTGACCTTGCGTGTATGCACCACCAAAAAACTCAACATAATGTAGGCTCACTGCAGAAATTGCAAATGCAGTATCACAGTTTCACATTTTCTGTGCTGCTTTGGCAGCCTTATTTTGTCATAAATAATGTTTATAAAAAAAGAAAGTTGACTCCAGTTCAGCAAGCTCAGATTAGATGACTACAAACTGACTTCTAAGACTGTGTGAAGACTGACCTCTAAACGACCGTGTGAAGCCAGCCTCATCAGTGAGACTCACACTCAAGACATACTGAAGATAAACAGATGACAAAGCTTAATTGATCAAATGAAATGAGCTGTGAAAACCTCACCTGAAGTGTCAAAAGAAGTGTCAGACTTCTGAGTGATGCTCGAGTTTCCTCCTACATACAGGATGGAAATAACCCATGCAGTTAATCTAGCAACTAACAGTCTCTCAATCTGGAACCAGTGTTTTCCTCTACTGGAGCAAAGGAGAAAAAATATAGCCATTTTTGACAGTTTAATGGAACAAGTCTGGCTGGGCCTTAGCTTAGTAGGTCTCCTGTTCCATCAACTGTATAGCCAAATTGACACTGTTTCTACCCCAGTGGAGAGAGAGTGGGTTCTTCAGATTTGCTCCTGGAAGACAGTGATGTTGAGGGGGTAGTTGTTAACACAGTTCTTGGCAATCAAAGCCGAGAGAGAAAGGTCAAGTGTTAATAGTTTTGAATCTGTGAAGAATTAGAGGCACACAACATCCTACTACTCTTGAAGTAGCAGTATGCTATATCTAGTCCATTAATAAACCTGGAACCAGCTTCAGGGACGTGTAGTCAGCACAACTGTCAAATAAGGGAAAAACAAGAGCAACAACAAAAAAATCCTTAAGAAACCAAAATGACAGCAGAAGTCTTTTCTAGGTAAATACCACAAAATCGAAAGTGAACTCACATTCAGCATATCACATGCCTAGTGCAATGACTATCATACATCATTTCTAAACTGGTAAGATTGAGGTTTCCTCTTGAGTACTAGGAAATATTTTTACATGAAGGAATCTTTGAAAAGGATTATCACAGGAATCCACACACACATATGCATACACTCTTACCCACTATCATAACCATAGACCTAACCAACTTACATTTTAGATCATTTTTGTTCATAAAGGAAAAGATCTAATAACCCTATTATTTCCACATTCTAGAAGATGTGTGCAATATCATTGCTCTGAGGACTGGTAAGGAATGTAGCTGGGTTCCACTCCAACCAGGACAAGACTAAAATATCTTTCGGGAACTTACAGAAAGATAATTACTATGGCCTGCAAATATTCAGAAGAGATGAAATGATCAGCATCTGAAAAAACCCTTTTCCTTACTTTCATGTTAACATAGATAGCTCATTTCAAAGGGTCTTATAAAACTCTATCCTTTTCCAACCAAAAAAGAAAAGGATTTAGTGGTATCAAAAAAGAACAAAACCCATTTGAATTTCTGGCTAAAATAAGCTACAATATTACTGGGTTTTAAAATCTGTTTCCAAAAAGCTACATACACATAGGGTATTAAGTGGATATTCCAGTAAAGCCAAAGAAAATCAGAGTCAGGACATTGCAAATGAAAATGGGGATCTGAAAGTTTATGTTTTGGATATTTGTAAAGTTTGACATTGATTACTAAAACAAAACTTCCAAAAATACCTTTGTCTTCTGAGAATTGTTATTGCATTTATATCGGAGGTAGAATACTCAATATTTTATGTTTATAATACTTCTTTCTCATTTTGGAGAGAATATTTCTCTCTCCTTCACTTTTTCTGAAGTTTAAGTGAATAACCTTCCCTCTAACTACAAATTAAGGAAATAAAATACTTGGGCTGTAAACCAACTGTTTTCTGACAGCTCATGACAAATCCTTTGACCATATCTAAAAATAGATTCTGATTTATGGAGGATACTAGGTGGTATAAAAGCAATAATTAGAGCCAGTTACAATGTTTAAAAGCATATGGATTCCCATAAAAGCAAGAGCAAATGGGTACAGAGAACTCAAAGAATTTGCTACATATTTTCAGCAAGGTCAACAACCAACAGCCAACAGACAAAGCTAATGAAGTTACTGCCTGAAATCTGGACTCTTAAAAATGTTATTCTGTCCTTAAATAATGCTGTACTGCATTTTCCGTTGGCAAAAAGTTCATGTAGTTTCCCAATGTTTTTCTGAAACATTCCATGGGTGTGTAAACATGAAATGTACAAGTGGAAGGCAACAAGTTGAATACAAACAGCTATTTCCTATCTTTAATATTTCCTTTAATAAGTTATATTTATGTTGTCCAAATCCCCAGTCATTGGTTTCACCAGACACTAAAATCATACTAGTACTCGTCTGTTATTACATTTTAACCTCTATCTGTAAAGCTTTGCAGAATATCATTATCCAGAACATTGGTTCTGCATGTTCCACTCCAAATATCGCCTGATCAGGCTTGGCAATCCAGAGCTTGTTCTTTCACTGTTTGACTGTAAACTGGGATTTAGATGTGGCTTCAGCAGGGGTTCTTAGTATGTGCATGCCTTTTTAGGAGGATCAGATTTTATCTTTCAAAGCTGTTCTTTTGTTCTGAATTTTGTTTCCCATAAAGAAAGGACATAACATACTGTACCAATATTTATAACAGAGACATAAATATTTTCTAAGTTTTACTGCTTATGCTATTACTTACATCAGTATTAATTGTATGGTAGTAGGAAAAGAATATAAAGAAACACATTTATCTACCTCACATTTTACTAGTAAGTTTGGGGGTTTTTCAGCTATAAAATGTCATTCATTGCTAACTGACTTTTTCAATATTTTTTCAGAAAAGTTAAGTGATGATTTGTGAAATTACCATTTGTTCTAGTGACTTGAAAGTTTGTTCTGAATTGGCCTTATCTCATTTTGGAAACAATGGCATAATTTATTTAATGACCTAAATCCATGTCTATTGTCAGAAGCATCATTCCAGTGAGCTACAAAGTCTGTCTTTCAAGTTGCATAACACTATTTTTTTCTTAAATAAGGGTTAACTTTGTCTTGCTTTAGTAAGGCTGGCTCTCTGGCAGAAATCAGAGAGACTTGTTTGGAAAAGGATTTGACATGCATGCTCTCTCCTGCTCAGAACTGGCAGAACAAACCTCATAAAAAGCCTGCTACATCAAAGCCTGGGAAGCTCATCCACTCATATATTTAGCTTACTTTTTTTTTAAAAAAAAACAAACAACCTTTTCCTTGTCCTTTGGCTACTTTTGATGAACTATACTTTACGTCCCATAACATTTCTTGCAGATTGTACATGCAGTAACCAAACAAAACACCTATGTGTCAGTATTTTCTTTAAGTTCCCATGCTCATTTTCAAAAGCGTGTCTTAAATCCAAAATTTCAAACCTTCTGAGTTCCAATTTGACAAATTCATGAAAAACAGCTAGATACCCTAAATGAAGATGATTTAATTCTGCCTTTCACATTTTTGTGTCAGTAACTTGTGAGTATTAACTCACTTTTCATTCTGGCAGTAGAACAATACATGGCAAGGCAATTTAGAGCCTCCTTCAGTGTCTTCTTTTTAATACTAACAGAGAACTGGCAGATATATTTAAAAGACCTCTAACCAATTAGCACAGAATATTACCCTGTGTTGGGTAACTTCTGTCCCTGACTCAGGTTAAATTGAAATTACTTCCTGAAATTTCCAGCTGAGTTTTTCTCATGAAATCATCCTGCTATAGAGCCATTTATATGCTGATAACTTCTTAGAAATTAGACTGTATCGAGGATAAAACACAACTGTCCTATAATGGTCCTACATTTCTTAACAACTGCCTTCTCTCCACAGCTTACAGCAGAGAGCCTTAATGAGGTGTTAATAGCCCAACTGTAAGAGGATTCTGACAAAAAATGGAATCCCCTGCCAGACACTGCCTACAACTAATGTGATAGTAAACAACAAGGAAACTTGAATAAGCAACATCCTTGTTTATAAAATAGCCCTGCAATATTCTGAGTGCAAGTAAAATCTGGACTATCCATTGCTTTACAGTTTTTTCCTTAATGAAACACAGAATCAGTAGAATTTAAATATTTACCTTAGCCATGAAAATACTGTGGAATACCTTAATTAGCTTATAATAATTCAGCAGTATCTCTAATAAGCTGTTTTATCTGTTTCTACAGTTACCAAGAAGAGAGGGTTTTTTTCCTTCAATTTTCCTCAACCTGGGAATATTGTGAGAATGGTATTTAGCACTTCATGATGTAAGGAAATTATAAATTATATTTGGACAATATCAAATTCAAAAAGTCATGTCTGTAGCTTTCTCCAGTAAAACACATTACTGCAACTACAGTTAATTATGAAATCCTGTGAATTAGTGACAGAAAAAGTCTCGAGTCTTTTGTCTTTCTACTGCCAGGGACAAGCATTCACATAGGAAAAGTTAATTGGATGGAACAAAAAGTACACACATCAGCATTAGAACTCCAGAGTCCTATCTCAATGACTTAAACATCTCTGTTAACTTTAATTAAGTTAGTAATTCTTAGTCTCTCATCTACACAAACACATGCACTAGGAAAAAAAAGAAGATATATTTACCTATACTACAGTAACAGTCAGGGCGGACATTTGTAATTCTGGACATTTGTAAGGGATTTTTTGCCCCCACCCCCCCCGTGAATACTTTGTTTTGAGGTAGGTGTTTTAGATGCACAACATACAGTCCTCTGCTGTGGCACATCGTCAAAATCTTCAACTTTGATAAAGCCAGGGTGAGGCTTATTACATGATCCCAATGGCTATGGACACTGATAGGATGTTCACGCTTATTGAGTATTTTATGCTGCACATTACTATGCTGCTTGCTGATAACCAGCACCATGTTTATATGTTTTAATGGAAGCTGAAGGCACACAGTTCTGACTTCAGGGGCTGACTTGGCAGTTTCACTCAGACAGGCATTTACTAGATAACAAAGTCTGCAAATGTCACTTAAGGCCATTTTAGACTGCGTTGAGAGTTAAGTAAACTTGATTAGTAAGGGGGCCAAAAGGGTAGTTGTGAATTTCTGTTTCTGACAGAAAACACTGTTTATCCTATATTACTTTAGGGAGGAAGAGTTTAATTCCCAGTGAGCATTATAAAAGTAAACAAAAGTTGAAGTGTATCCAACTCACAATTCTAAGCAATTTCAGCAAGCCAATAAACATCTAAGCCAATATGACAACTATGTCCCTAAGTATTTAAAATACCACAGAAATGAATAATAAAAAAAAAAAGATAAAATGAAGCACTTAGGAGGACTTCTCACTTCTGTGTAATCTCCAATGACAATTTTATCCTGTAAGCAGTTATAAAAAGTTACTGAATTTTAAAGATTTAATTAATATGCATGTTTGGAGCACTCAGTTGTCAGAAAATAAAACCAGACTTTTCCAATAATGTTTGCCATTTCAGCATTGTAGGTTTTGAATATTTAATAGTAAAATAAAAAGCATTTTTCTTAAAAGTGCCACAACAGAAAATGTTACTGCTGAATTCAGAAATGTGTAAAATAAAAATGCCTCCATCCTTTAGGTAAAACCAGAAACAAACTGTTGCACTAAAACTGTTGTCACTTGAGGTTGGTTGAGCTTTCTCTCTGTGAGTATTTAATTAGTAGGTCACTTTCTCAAAGTAAGTGTGCTACCTGACATTCATTAAACTTTCCCTAAACTACAACAGCAGCAATCCATGCCATTCTGCTTTGCCTTTTGGAACTGCATGTGCTGTTGATGCTCTAATTTATTCAGCTACCAGGGAGAAATACACTGCTACTGAACTACAAAGTTGGGTTCTTCGACCAGATCACCACTCGCATGCCTATTGCTATTCTTGAACACCTGAGCAGATTCTGCAGAGACACAGGATTTGCTTACCCAATTTGTATTACAGAAGCTGAACTATAAAAAGGTGACATTCAAGTACTCTGAACACAGGTCCTCATTAGAACTCTAGAGGCTTGAAACTTAGTAAAGTTTGTTTACTTCCCTCATTCTCTTCCAAATTAAAAAAAACCAATAACATTGGACTGTAGTTGCCAACACAAATAAAACCCAAAGAAATCCTCAGTTTAAGGAATCAGCTACAGGCGGAAATATAAAAAGGAAACAGGCACAGATAGGAAAGGGGGAAAAATACCATGGGACTTGCACAATGCATTCCCTGGCAAGGTACTTTATGAAAGTCCATGAGATAAACTCAGATAAATTACCGTAAGATCACTACCTGCTAATGTTTGGCAAGTATACTGCACACATACAAGATTATAGAAGAGTATTTTCTTCCAGATTCCAGGCCAGTCTTTAGCACACAGAATAAGCAGAAAATTACATAAAGAAAAAGTATCCTTCTTCAATCAGTGAAAAATTTTACAAATTATCCCACAGACCACTTGCAGGTTCAGATAAGTTTCTAATATTTTTATACCTCTATTTACATATGTTTAAAACTAGAACCAAGGTTTGGTATGTTAAATTCACATCTGCTACATTCACAAATTATCATCAGCTTACCATTTGCATGGCAGGTCCAACAGCTAGTTTATCAAGAAGAGAATGTCTCGCTTGGTATTCAATGAAATAAGAATTGCTGATATACTTTTGTGTATGTACATTGAGATCATATCCAGTTCTGCATGGAGTGTAGAGGAAGATCTGCATTTACCAAAGTCTTAATCACTGTATGGCAGTTCCAAGAAGGCAGCAGAGTTTATAGTTGCTATATGATGTTTTTTATATTAGGGAATTGTAACAGAACATAAGCAATTCCGAAGCTGCAAGTACAGATTTTTTTTAGAAGGCCAACACACTAGCTGTTTCACAGACATATATTGAAAATGTAATATTAAGATATAGAGAAATTATAAGCAATTGCACAAACTGAGAATATCAGAACAACAAAACAGAACATGGTTATGGAAGAACACTATAGGTGGGATTAATAGAGAAACATCACATTTCCCACTCAAATCAGCAAGAAAATGACTTAATTATTCAGACTCTAAGTATGTTGTTGAAACAATAATTTCTAGAAAACTGAATACATGGCCTTGTAATGTCAGTACCATTAAAACAGACCAATATAACCATTTAATATTACAAGGAAGAACTTAGCAGTTCACCAGAAACATTTTCCATAGTGTCTTTAATGAAACCTCTTTAGTAAGAATTTTTAAATTAAAAATTCAGACTTCTACCCTGTCCCTTCAAGGTTTCACCCACTGAGAAGTTAAGTAATTTGATCTGCATTTTATACATCTGTCAGGATCATCCAAATATTTAATTTCTCCAAGCAGGAAAATGCATGCAACAGCTACATTATAAACCAGAACTCACAGACAAGAAAAGGAGTTTCTACAGCAACTCTTACATTATTGTATTTGAAATGGAAAATATGCTATGAGTTTTTCCTCTGACTGTGCTAAGAAGCCTTTGAGGGCTCAGGAAAACATGACAGCACAATTAACACAAAACAGTCCTTATCTTGAATTGATGAGCCTTATGCTAATAGTAGTTCACCTGTCGGAATTGTGAAGGTTTTCCATCAGAATAAAAGAAGGGAGAAGAGAGAGAGAAGGCAAGAGCAAGTGTGAGTGAGAGAGCGCATGAGCAACAGCAAGTGAGGGAAAGGGAATGAAGAAAAAGCTACTTCAAGCTCTAGTTACTTTAACTTTTTTTTCTATTACAATTATTTTAACAGAAGTCTTTTAAAAAGAGAAATGTAAAGAAAACCTTTGCTTTATCTGCACTTTTAAAATTCTTAAGCCACAGATTTTTTCATGCAGTAATCTAAGCACAAGAAATTTTCCCCTTGGATTGTTATTACTATCTCCCCATCTCCATTTTTCACTGCAGAAATATATCAACAACTGTAACAGGATTTCAGTAAACTACTACCCCTTGTACTGAATTGACTTTAATGAAATGAATGACGGGGGGGGAATACTAAATGTTTGTAAATTTTCAGTACTAATATACTAAAAATACTAAGAATTTAAATTGTTGTGAACTTCACCAAGCAATTTTAACTGAGTAAGCTTCTTCGCTCAGTCTTAAATATTCCTGGTTTTTTAAACATAAGTTATATCCTTCAATTATTTTCTGGAAACAAATTTGTAAAAGTCTCTAACACAGGCAGAAGACAGATGTTACTGAAAATGTTAAACAGATTTTAATGGCATTCTACCCATTTTCCTAAATACATTTTTCAGCTCTTGCCATCATTCTCTGGATGTCAAATCAGCGTACATATAATGGATTGACATTTATCAACTGTATAAAATAGGCAAAAATAGAGGCACTTAGTCCCATAGAGAACTGTGGAGTAAAGAGTCAACAAATCAAAGGTTATTTTGATTAAACTTTCATTTGCAAACATGTTTTTCTCATCTGACTTTTGTTATTTTCCTTATTACATTTCACATTATTTCCTAGGTTGTAATCTTATAGACAGTCTTCAAATTTCTGATGAATCCTGACAGCTAGTGAATACCCCAAATAAATTTATGTAAAACTGTTTTCTGACATGTCATTGCGTCTGCCAGATATTTTACATATTCTGGGACCTGTGACCTGTGACCTCCGAAATATGCCTACGAGTTTAGTGTTTTCACAGCCACATGAGAAACAGATCTGAAACAGATCTTAATAACTAAACATGCAGGTTTTTCTTAGTGTTTAGCTCACAAACAGCTGCTAGTAACTAACAAAGTTTATATGTAGATTACGGTGAGCCAGAAGGCAGTTTAGGAAAGAAAATCAGACCTAGAGCATAAGCTCAACTTGAACTAATATATGACAACCAGTATATTTTGTTTGCTGTTAATGAGGCTGACTGAAGATCTAATACATGGAACAGTAAGAATGTGGAAGGCACTAGGAAAGGAGGAAAAGTTGTGGAAGACAAGAGAATGGGAGGTAAATGCAGAGAAAGGTTGGATGAAGGCAGTGGAATAGTAGAAATAGAAAAATAGAAAGAATAACACTTGGTATTTAGAAACAGATGTCTTGAAGAATTAATATCAAACAGTATAAATGTGTTTAAGAATAACTGCAAAAGGACATCTTAAGAAATCTAACAGACACATATCTGTAGTAAAGGGAAGGCGTATCAAATAATTACAAAAAAATTATAATCATTCTCAAAATAAGGTTTGCAAATGCAAGTGATAATAAAAGACAAAACAATTGACTGATACTTCTAATCCATGATTTATTAAATTCATAATCCATGCAGCAGTAAGAGAAAGGAACAGGTGAGGAGATCTATGGAAGTAGAAGGAAAGGATTTTGTAACGTTTAAATATTTTGATGCAGCTAATTAAGGAGAACCAGGAGAGCAAATACAGTGCAGTACAAGAATATTTGTGAAGAAAATGATGAGCCAGTGGCTTTTGTCATGCCATCAGAAAAGAGCATGAAAAAACGAAGATTCACAGAAAGCACAGTAGAACAAGGGTTAGAACAGTTCCTGACACAGCAAGCATCTCTCTCTTTTGCAAAGTCAGAAGTCCATATACATTTATCACTAAGAACCAGGGACCAATCATATTGAAAAGGCTTGAAGGGAAATGGATTGCTTAATTTTGGGGCACATCTTACTTTGGTGGCCCTGAAAGACCATCTCAAGGCAAATAGCTCTGTCTGGCTGTACCAGAAATAGGAGTGGAGAAGAAGGAGAGCAGCTGATGATCTCTACAAGCACAGTTGGTGATGATTCCAACACCTTTAGTAGGATTAAACATGGACCTAAAATCTGTATCTTCCACACTTCTGTACTATCTAACTAATCACTGCTGAATCTGGACTCCAGTGGTTTTGATCTTAGAAGATGAAAATATAATCTAAATCTGACTTTACAAATGAAGGTATAAAAAGCTACAAAAGCTACATTCCTACCATGACAACTTATTAACTCACTGATGGAGACAGCAATAACCAGCCTTTGACAAAGAGGCATACAGATTTTTTTAAAAACCTTACAAATACTACAAATGGAAAAGCTGGAGCTATTGAAGAACAGTACATAGGGAAAGCTCTATGGGTCTCACAGAAAAGATTTCAAATGGAACAGTACTTTAAAAAAAAATACGTACAGAAAGCTCACTTTGACCTAAACTCACTGTTTAATTAAATTCGCATATCATACCAGTTATCTGACTCTAACTGAACTTAAAAAAAAAGCTTAGGTATTATAAAATAATTGAAGACAGTTCTACTTCTATTACCTACACAATTTCCCACAGAGAGGTGAGAAACATGAGATGGGGGGGATGGTGTGCAAAATCTTGATGGACAAAATCTTGTGCTTGAGTGAAACATGAAAAAATACAGGCCATGTATGTTTCTTAAATAGTTTACAGAAACAAAAATAAACTACAGGCGGAGACACTAAAGTGGTCAACATGGTTAGGGAGAGGGAAGAGGAAAGGGATAGGGAGAAGGAAGGAAAAAACTCAGAAAATTTGCAACTGTGTCTTTCAAATACATCCAGAAGTACATGAAAAGTGTTTTCAAGTATCAGTCAGTACAATACAGATGAACTCCAGAATCAAGATAATGGAGATAAGAGAAACAAATTTCAACGAATGTGCAAGAAACCAATAATTTGCCTGTGTAAAGGCATATGGAGTAAAGATAAATACAAAGATTTCCAGTTGTACTGAGCTGATGCTTCACATTCTTGAAAACTGAAGATATTTTATACCGTGCATATTACCAAACATCACATAGATCTGCTTTAATAAACCTGTAATAAGTAATAACAAGGAATTAGTAAAAAGAAACAAAAATGCAGCGCTTTCAAGAGGTCATATGAGCGTTGCCCAGATCTCATCCTAGAAGCAAAATTTTGAGACCATTTACTAGGTCTGATTCCATTAGCTTCATATATGCTAATTATTTTTCTGACTAAATACACTGCAGCATTTGGCAAGGATACCTAAAGGCCTGACACAAGGTAACAGGCAGGAGTTTTAGAACATCACAGATCTCAACCATGCTAGGTTCTTAGGAGTATTCACAAGTGCTATGTTTTTTATGTATATAATATACACATACACACACAAACTATATATTTTTTTATACACACACACTATATATATTATATACTTGGTAGTCTACCAGAAGATAAAAAGGTGATTATATCTCTATTAAACAACTGTTCTACTTGATACAAAGGTCAACCTTTTGTCATCCCCTGGAGACATTTTACATATTAGTCTTTGAACTGTTGTGTGTAAACACTTCTAGCATCCTGGCCTAAGCATTGGAATCTTTTCTGCCTTCACTACTACTATTTTTGACCTAAATACCCAACTTTCCCTCCATAGCCAAATTCTAGACTCATGCTTCCAACTTGATATTCCTGCTAGGGCATGAACAAGGTCTCTGAAAGTGGTCCCCTGCCCCTGGCTCTTATATTCTTTTTTCAGTATTCTAGAAAGTATCAAGCTGTCTCCTTGACAGACATCTACCCAAGCAACACAGCTCCCTCCACTGGATAAGCCTTTTCTGTTCTTACTTCCATAAAAGTCTCTGTGATAGCAATAAGACTTCTTATGGCAAGAAATATTCGATAGCATTAATAAGGCTGACAGAACAGGACCTGCAGCACTTGCTTGGTTCTTAGGTCTTCCTCAATCTATTTAGTGTGGGCATTTGCTTGAGTACATGAACTAGGAATACGGCTTTAATTGACTGACATATTAGTATCTTTAAACCCTGGCACCTCTACTGATTTTGTATATGACAAAAATTAGCACAGGGAAATTCTTTATCCAAAATTTTATAGCAAGCATACTGAACCAGACAGAAATGCCACTGAGTTCCAACCTCCCGTTTTTGCCACCAGAAAACATTTCTTAACATAGGGCAGAAAATGAAAACACAGTTAATGTAAGTAAATGCAAAAGATAATAGAAGTTAAACCTGAGGACAAGGAACAAAACTTGAAATCACATACAAGGAAAGCTTGGTAGCATAATTGCAGTTGGAAGAAGTATGGAAACCATCAGACAGTTGTATCACTTCAATTAAAAAAACCTGGCATATGTCAGGAGGGAACAGAAGAATAATAAAAACAAGTAGCTCTGTACTATGTGAGTTTATGATTAAACTTCATAAGCTGTAGCATCCTGTCCAGCAATTCTCCTTACCCAAGTGTGAGTTCATACTTTTGCAGAGCATTTTTTATAGCATGGGCATGACCAACTGCAGGTAGATGGGCAGGACTAATTGCAGGTGGTTAGATGTTTCTGCGATAAAGTAAGTTCCAGCAACAAGTTTATTAAACCAAGAGGACACCCTAACAGTAGGTACTGGGAGTCTGAGAGTAGCCAGCACTTGAACTTGAAATCAGTTTAACTACTTGTTTTCATATATATTACACAAAAAAGTATGCAGTAAATTAGCTATTCAGAAATTATCCTTGTTAAATGAATCCTCAAATTACCTTCTTTTTTATATTTCTTGAAGGAAAGAATGATAGAGCAATTACTAATCATTGTGTTGCAGATTTCAAACCAAAGTCATGTAGTTTCCAAATTCCATTCAAACAGAATACCTGCTGTTTACCCCAACTACAATTCACATAATTATATTTATGCCTATCATGGACTACTGAAGTGTCCATAATACTTCAAAGTTCACATTATCAAAAGGAACTTTATACCTGTATATTTATCTACCCTGACTCTACCGAAGACATTTTCCAAACAAAATGAATATTGGCAGAACTAGCTTTGGCCAGTACCTCTCAGTCTCTTAAACTGATATTGGTTGATCTTTCATTTCACTTTCTTGATCAATTTTATACTCAGCAAAGAACATGATAAAAAGTACTGTCAAAACCTGTACAAAAACTACAAGCAGGTTTTCCCAAAAGGTAAACTGTATTTTCTAACAGTAATCAACTTCTATGTCATGTCTTGGTTGAGTAAGGATTTCCAGTTTCTCATTTTGGATTAGAATACTAAGTGCTCTATGCAGAAGTTTTTTTCATTTCTTGACAGACCTGGATGCCAAAGGAAGGGGCAGTGCAATCTTCTGTCCTATAAGTTAAAAGGTCTTAGCCTGAACTGAAAGGGACCTTTCTCTAGGAACTCACTCTGAAGGCAAAGATGACAGACATACTATTATTGGTACTTTAAAATTTAGTGTTCCTCTTTTCCTCTTTCCTGAAAGCCAAACATAAAATGATGAACCCCATCTGCCTCAGTTTTGAAGCTTCATCATCTACCTGCTACAGCCAAAGTGAGCAGTCCTGGAAAATGGATTTGTCTGTATTGAGGCAGAGCAAAACAAAGGTAGTGCAAAATAAAAACTATATCCTTTCTCACCTCCCTTCCTCCTTCTACCCAGCAAAAGATGATATTTTTACATTTTCAAAATTATGTGTATAGTGGATAATTATGAGGTCAGAGATGAAACAATACCAAGGCAAATGTGGTTGCATGCCATTTTCAAAGCCATGTAAATATGGAGTAAGTACGTATGATAATTAGTCTGCAAGGATTAGAATGCAAGGAAGCATTTAATAAATTTGTTTGAGAATTCTATCCTGTGATACCAAGAGAATCCTTGAACATTTCTACAGAAACTCCCTATCCAAAACCACACTGAGAACCTCTCAGAAAATGCTGCATATTAGAAGAACTGAAGACTTGGATTTGCTGTGCTTGATCATTTCCAAATAAATCCATCCAGTTATTTCAGCAAGAAGGAAAGAAACAAAAAAACAACAGAAATGTTTCAAAAGTCAAAATGTTTCATCTCAATGCTTTTAGTTCACGATTATCATATGACTACCAAAAGCTGTTTTTGCAGATGGATGGTACAACATTTCCTCCTGTATTTTCTGGTTCAAAGGTGCATCATAAACTGCTGGCATACTGATCTACTCAATCTTGTTACAGAAAAAAACAAGCCACCCCAAAACACATGATCTGTCCCACACTCCCCCTGACTTTTGCTATCTTTATTCTGTAACACTGTCTGGTTATTTGTGCATCCACACGATTCCACATACTTCCAGCACCAACTGAAAATGAAGAAGGTTCTTAGCACTTAGGCCGCGCTTCTAGTTTCTATTTGCTGCTTAGAAAAAAGCCTACTCTTGGTACTTAGTACTCTTGGTACCTTGAGAGGAACTGGGAGTAACAGCTGGCAACAAAGGCATGAAAGAAGCAACAAAGGCACGAAAAAGGCAACAAAGGCATGAAAGAGGCAACAAAGGCATGAAGCAACATCCAGGCAGAAAAGAGAGGGAGAGCAATCTTTTGGAGGCACTAAAGATTTTTGCAAGCTTACAGCAAGTCTTTAACTAAAAACTTAATATGCACAGACTCAAACTAGTGGCTGAACCTGTGTTCATTTTCCTCCATTTCCCTGCTTATCCTATAATCTGGATTACTTTCAGTGTTACAATAAAAACCTGAAGAACACAGAAGTCCTGTGTGCATATCATGCTGGCAGCACACACACTACTGCAGTTTTGGGAGGGTATACACTAGACATATTTTATAACTGATTCAAGGATGTTTGACTTTTCCTGTTAAAATACTGATTAGCTTTTATGTAAGCAGGATGTACAGTTAGTTCTCTCCACCTACTAAAGGTCAGAAAACATCAGTGCCAAAAGAAGAAAGAAAAAACCTAAAAAAATACGTTTCTCACCTACCTTTAACCTTTCTTGTTGTAGATATCCATTGTTACAAAGAGATTCAGACTTCTATTCTTGCAGATTTTAAAAGGCTTAAAGTTCATTTATGTACACCCTTTAATACTATGTTAACAAAGACATCGGTAAAAAGGAAATTTCTCAGCAATAACTGCCACTGGTTTTGGATCATGCTATTCCTTGGACTGAAATAGGCAATTAAAGTCACTGAAAGCAGAACAAGCACAAAAACCTGATAAATTATTTTTATTTACAATTTCAAGTTACTATCTGTTCTTAGGTTTTCATTAAAGTCACCTGTAGGAACTAGAAGAAAAAAGTGACATTCTACTGCCTGAGCAGGCTGCCTTTAACAGCAGACTGACCAGCATATCATTTCAATATTCAAGTTATTTGTGACTATTTTGAGGAACATGAAAGAAATTATTGACACATTTTCATGTGACCAAGTGTCTAAATGAGGAATCATGAAAGTTACTGGGATTAGAACTGTCTCATAAAACTGAATTTAGGATAGTATGAACAAATGGATTATTAATGTGCAGCATCAGATCCATCTGATCAGTAGTTACAGAATTTTGAGGTGGAACTGGAATAGTTTTATATGTCTTCAAGTTAATGCAGTTCCATTAGAGCTGATATAACTTGAAACAACTCAATTACGGCATTTTCACACAAGTATTATAAATTTATACTTACATTTTTTAACATCGTAAGTATAGACAATCTAGTTTTCTCAGAAAAATTGGGTCTTCTTTCTCATAAGAAAAATAGTGCCTAAATTGTTTGCAATTTTCTGGGAAAGAGTCATGCTTTTAACAGTGTTCTTTTACTTATAAGGATATAAAGATAGAACAGCTTAAAGACTTGTAGGAAGATTTAGGATTTAGCATCATTATAACTTGAAGAAAAGAAAATGATAGTTTTGATTCTAGTCCTCTCACTGGGTCTCCTTGCATACTTTTTTAACAGGTAGCTGGCTCTACAGCTGCAACATCCTATCACCTGTGTAATTTTTCATCTCTTCTATCTGCAAACATCAATGTAACATACCACAAAATGCTCAGAGGCTTTATTCCACTGAGCTATTTTTTTTCTTGGTAAAAACTAAACAGCACTCCCTTCATTCTTTAAAACAGTGAGATATGGAGCATGATAAATAAATGTGACTTTCAACCTATATTTCATAACACTTCCTATTTCCTCTCTTCCATCTCCCAGTGGTCTCACAGTTTTTCACAGTGATCTAAGATAACTAAGGAAGTCAAGTAATACCTTGGTTTAAACTAATCTACTGCATTCAGTCCACAGGTGTGCCATGAGGCATTATAATACTTCTTGTTCCTTCTCAGGATTTGCAACTTCTGCGTAAGCAAATAGCCAAAGCAAATGGAGACAAACCCTTTTTTCTTAGTATATTCTCTCATAAAGCCTCTTCTATTTGATGCATATTGACCAGATTAACTCCTTATATTTAAGAAATAATTTTAATTATAGTCTCAGCTTTTCCTTACTGATGTTACATATAAAATGCTTGATATCTTTTTTGATTATGTTTATGATTAATTTATTCTGTGTATTATTTAAAAAAACTAAGACTTTTGAATAAATTTTTTTAAAAAACCAAACCTCAGAAAAACCAGGAAACAATATGGCCATGTCTGTTGAAGGAAATACTAATTATCAACAACTTCATAAACTGCGAGAAAATATATCTTACTGCTTTTCTCTTTTAACAGGTATTCTTTTTACAAAATTAATACCCACCTTTCATTTTCACTGCAAAAAAGCATTGTCAAAGAGAACTGGGTGAGATGGAATTTAGGAATTCTGCCCATTCATCTTCTTCACGGCATGCGTGATGCATGCCCATGAACAATACTACTTCTCACAATAACACAATTTAAAAAAATGTTGATCAGTCTGCAGAGGTAGGTATTGCTGTGCTAATTTTAAAGGTGTCAAACGTGTCACTTCCTACTGGCTTCTTTTGAGTTTATGTTAATGCATTCACTATAGAAAGAAGGTTATCAATACCTACAGTTGCTCTCTGCATCTGCAAGGGAGAAGCATGGAAGAGAACGACTCCTGCTAAGCTACTACTCTTTCTGATCATTGTATATGACAGACTAGAATAACACTCCAGCACAAAGAGGATAAAATGGTAGCCATTTGAAGAGAAGCTCTCCGGTCAGGAAATTCTGGCACCACACTGTAATCACATTAAGTCTATGAACCTTGAACTGATGGTTTGTTACAAAGCCAACTAACATCACATACATAGATACAACCAGTATCCGCATGAATGCCACCTTCTTTTCTGTTACTGCTGTAAGAGACACATGGAAAAATAATAGTAATACTAGGCTACCTGAATGGAAGTTCTTAATTTGAAACCATGGACATGTTATATACGGTTCTACAGAACAGTGTCCTGCCTTTTTTGCAGGCAGACTGAGGATTATGAGAGGTTTAAGGCAGCACTTTCATGTGCAGGCTACATACTGAAATTAATATTAACACTTATTTGCCTAATTTTGAGAGATGCAAAGTATCAGAAGATACCATATGCTTATGGGGACACTTCTGAATGCTTATCTGTGCATTACACCTATATTGTCTGGAAAAGTCCAATGCATACTAATAGCTCAGCCTCTTAATATAGGTCACAGCAGCAGAGATTAGAATTGCAGAAATGTGCAGGGTTTTGGTCTCAGCTCAACAGTTCTTCCTCTCTTGTCTATATAAACTCATGTTGCAAACAAGGCGTGACAAAATATTGTGCCTTTTAACCATATTTAGCATTATTGTCTTCTAAATTCTGTGTTAGCAAAATATCTGGTATTGACTGCTTTCCTGGTTAATTCTATATATTTTTTTTTCCCCAGAAAATTATGTATTATCACATTAAACTCTGTTTTAAATATTCTCAGCACCAGACTAAGTCAACAACTAATATTATGGCTTAAGGATTACTTAACTTTAGTGTCTGTAACCACAAACTGAGCATTTTGTAGGGCTTTAAAAACACTTTCCAAGCCTGAAAACAACTATAGTAACTCTCTGTAGCATGCCAGCTCTTGCATTGGACTGAATTGTGGTAAATCATTATTTATAGGTGTTGGTTACAGCTGCATTGCCACGGTGCAAATGTATTTCATACTTCAAGAAGGTACTCAGTCTCTTCTTAAACTAAAAATAATAATAATCATAAAAAAAACACCAAACCAAAACCAGCCCATCATTCCCGAACTCTTTGCAATTACTTTCAGTGTTCACTGAATAAACTATTTTCAGAGAGTTCACAGATAAACCTGTTAAGTAATTTATGAGTTAAGCTTGAAAAGAAAAGGTTCACTAGGAAATTTAAAATCAGAGTCAGTCTTCATCAAAAATAAAACTCACTAATGATATTCAGAAGCTTCAGGGTTTCTACATAGCCAACAATACTTTAAATGTTTAAATAACTTAAAAAAAATAGGTTATAATAAACATGTTTGCTGTTATGACATTGCTAATATATGCTGCTTCTATCATCAAATACTAACACTCTATGGGCAGATACAACTCCATAGATGAGTTCTCTTCAAGAGGGATCACTCTCATGGTTGAGACAGCTACTTTACTACTCAGCTAATCTTAATGCAATTATTTTGTTAGCTTTGACTTGGCATGCAGTTTCCCAAATGCTGAAAGCTGATTTTAAGTCTCTGCAGCCAGACATTTCTTTTCCTCCTCCTGTTAGCACCTTTCCCTTTCTTGTGCTATCACTATGCTTGGGAACAAAATACTTGGCTGAGGGGAAGGCAAGATTTCCATTTCTGACAGCAGCGTAGGCTTACACTGGCTTTGGCCAAGCAAAACACGTATCTTGAATGCAATCAAGATCAGTCTCTTGCACATCAAGTGGTGTTAATGGCAAAATATAGGACTCAAGTGCAATTGCACTAGGGATTCCAAGGTCATCAATTTGGACATCAGCAACCGAAAGGATTCTCATAATAGCATCCCTCTCACAACACTGTATACAATGTTCATCTCTGTTTATATGTTGACTCTATCTTTAGTTCAAAACAAAACAAGGTTTGAACAAGTGGCAGTGAACATTATACAATGGGAAGTCTATTACACAGCCTTCTCTCCTTTATCTAGGGCAACCGCACTTCTGGGAAAGAAAGCTTTGGGGTGAAATTTGATTTTTATGGCTCTGCTGGAGCTGCTATCTCCTTTCTTCACAAATGGGCCTTGCAACAGATGTGCTGGGTATAGGACCACCTGGCTCACTCCACACCACATATCATCTGCAAGTTGCCATCCTCAGCAACGTCCCTCCCATACATGCAATCACCACCATATATACTGTTCTTCCACCACTCTGTCTACTTCTTCCACTCCTCCTTCTCTTCTGGAGTTGTCAGAGACTGCTTAGAATGACAAAGAGCAACAGAAAGAAAAAAGTGGTGAGTGCAGAAAGGGAACCCTGTTGGCTTGCTGGCTCAAGCATGTATTTTTGTGTGTTTAAAATCAGTACATGACTGCTAAAAGAACAGCATTTTTATATTTTGCAAGTTATGCTGTGAAAACATGTAATTAAGCAAATGACCTTGCTAGGCTTGAAGACCGTATGTCATGCTTCTTCTTAAACACATTTTTATAATCAATAATCCCTTCTGATTATTGATGCATATGAAATAAACCAGGATTTTAGTTCCTTTGTCATACTCCAAAAATTCTTGAGGCAGATGGAAAAGAGGAGTCTGTGCAATGCTAAAAACAAGCTATAAATTAACAGTCAGCATACAATCACTCTTGCATAAGTATGGTATCATCACTAACATAAGGTAAAAATGTTACTACAATTTTTTTCACTTATTTCTCTCTCCCCTCCTTGAGCTTTTCATTTTGAGATTTTCAGTTATAAAAGAGCCATGGTAATCTGTCTCACAGCAGAATGAGTTACATGTTATATAGAAATATAATGTAAGAAATAATACAAACATTACACATCTGAATATCCAGTGGCTACACAAAACCAAGAACATTCAGAACAAAGATAGCTAACGAGTGCTGAAAAAGGAATAGCATGCAAGAATCTCAGGCCACTATGACATTTAGGTACAGCGACTAAGAATAAAAAGCACAGAGCAACAGCCACTACCACTTATTTCTTTTTTGTGACTTTATCTTAAATCTTTCTATAGAATTTTTTATATATAATGCGCTTCCCTTTGATGTAGCACTACGAGAAAGAACACAGTTCTTTTTTGTATTTAGCTCTTTGGGACATAAATCACAGCAGTAAGAAGATTGTTTAAGGGACAGGCACAGTCATTGTCTATTATTTGTCTAACACTAAATTGCTCCGGGCAAAAATTTGCTTTCAACAAATATTAAGTTTATAGGAAACAAAAAAAACCACCCAAAAAAATACTCACAGCTTTGGTTTGGCAAGCACAGGTGGAGGCTCCTTTGTGGGTGAAAGCAAGACAGCTGGAGATGGGATGGATTTATCACCATTTGGCTTGCTGTTAATCATTCCATTTACTCCATGAATGGGATGGATGCCATTTGTTTTTTCCTCAGACGAATTGAGCTGTAGTTGAAGAGCTGTCACACCAGATCTCAGCTCAGTGTTGTTTGCTTGGTGGATGTCTGTATGTTTCTTAGACAGAAGCTCAAGAGAGCTAATTTCAACTGGAGGAAGTGGTGGGAAATCATGTAAATCATCACTGTTGGATTCTCTTGTCAGTGATTCATGACTAGAGCTTTCTGAGTTAGCTAAAAGAAATCAAAAAGAATGTCTCTCTGAGAAGTCATAGACAAAGTACATGGTACATACATGCTGTACTTTCAGTTTGTTAAAGATGAGATCTCTTTTGTTCTGTGCAGATATTTTTCTAGACCTCCTGTTGATAATTCACGCTGAATTAGATACATGACTGGCTATTCATTTTCTGAGTTTGCCCCATGCAAAAGGTACAATAAGCAACCTTATGGATCCCTCTAAATCTTTTCCAGGAATCCAGCCAGCAACTGAGATTGGCAAGTACTATGGGACAACAACATCTGTGAAACAGCATTTCCTCTTCCTGGAGTCTCAGCATCATTTAAGAACAAATGATTTAAACATACTGAAGGATGTATGTATACATGGCATGTTTGCAATGGCAGCTGGGTTAGTGCATTCCACAACAATATGTACTTAAACATATTACAAAACTAAACATACCATGTCACAGTTTTTTATTTTACAAAAGGCATATGCCACCTTTGGTAGCATAATTTCATCTGCTTTCATTTTGCCTCTGCTGCCATCTAGTCCCAGAACCCTAACGCTTAAAAATCTGCCAGGCTTGTGGCAGACACTTTAAAAATGTATTTTACATGAATAAAAATACTAAACTAGGAAATGAGGCAATAAAAACATTCCGTTTGCTTTATATGAATGCTCTGAGGTTGACAAGACCCCTGTCTTACAGTAGCCCTTTTCTACAAGGGAAGCAGACTGGTAACTTCACAGGTAAATTAATTATCTAAGATCTATGATTAAAAATTGTTCTTTCCCTTCGTCACATACCTGAGCAGACAGTTAGTTGTGCACTGCTTGTTACTGAACCATGTTCATTTGTTGCTGTGCATGTGAAAAGTCCTGAATCTTCAGGAAAAGTTTCTGCAATTACAAGGGTACATATCTCTTCTGGAAATAAACAGAAAAATAAACTGCATCATAAACTATTTAAAGTAATGTAATGTTTTTTGCATTGTATGTTGGAAGGACACCAGAAAGTGCTCCTTATACAAAGAAATGCTGGAAGAACTGCAGAAGAGCTTCCAACATAAATGGCATTAATGAAAATCACTTTGTATCTAAACCAAGTAAATTTACCAAGCTCAGTTTTCAAAAGGGGCCTGTCTTGAACAGTAATTTTGCAATCACAAGTCTGTGCAGTTAATATCTTCATTTTTTATGCAGGATACTACTAATTCATACAAATCAATATATTGGTTTCCATACACAATTAATACTTGCAAGCTCTTTTTGGGTCTCTAAATAACACCACCAATACGAAAGTCATATCATTTCTTCTTTCCTTGAAATTTTCTGTATTTAATGCAACATTTCAGATAAAATCCATTCCCAGTAAAACCAGAAAGTATTTTGTCATCACTTCCAATTAACTTTTCTGTATAAACTGACCAGAATTAAAAACTCTGGATGCATAAATATTCCCTTTATGCAGAGTCTGGGAAGATAATTTTTGTCTCTGTCTGCACAGCAATGAGAAAGGATAAATTGAAAATACAGGGCAAAACAGCATCCCCAGAAACTTCAGAATGCGGTGACACAGACATATTCTGTAGCTGTTTGAAATCTGTTCATTCTACTTTGATATGCCATAGTATATGCTTTGATTATACTAGGGTCTCAGTCAGAAAACTTGTATGAAGGCTGGACGGTTCATATCTCAGGTTGGGTCTCACAGTAATGTTTTCATAATCAATTCCATCCATTAATAATAGGCACATTCAATTATCTAGGTGTATTTTTTCCAGATTCTTCAAAGAAGTCACTTTATTTAATCTCTACTTGCAATGGTATTCTAATATTTTTAAAAATTCGCAGTACAGTTAATCTAAATAATCCTAGTATTTACACAATATACCTAGATAATTTTAGACCTGGACAATGTTACATCATGGGTTTCCTTAATTAATTAGGAGTTTCTTTTGGTTATGCTCATTTTCTAGTCTCAAAACCAAAGCAGGAAAGTTTTATAGAATTCAGTTTCATTTAAAAAAAAAAAAAAGGCATTTTGCATTTTGGACATTTACATGAAATCCCACATATTATCACAAAATCAATGGAATATAGCTAATAAGAACAAACTAAAAAGCAAAGAAAAACATTTCAGACTCCAATAACTTTCACATGAAAATTATTCTGTAGAAGAGGTTCAGTAAGGTAAGTTTCACTTCTTTTAGTGCAAAGAAGGAAAACATTTTCTAATAGTTCTTTTTTTTTCCTTTCCTAATTTTCATTGTGGAATGGCGGATCACTGTCTCGTTTAGACAGTTAACAAAAAAGTTATGGAATTTTTCCAATTATAAATGACAATGTATCCAAAAACTTCCTGTGCTGGAAATGGGCTAAAAATGAATGACTAACTAAAGATTTGGCACAGAGTTGTTTTTCAGACAGCAGAACATGCTTTTTTTTGGCAACACAAACCAGTCATTCTGTGTAGCTGCAAGAGGCATGTCTGGTAATACTGTAGCACGTTGGATCTTATCTGACCCAGATGAAGATTAATGACTCATGAAAGGTCTTATCAGGAAAGTAATGGGTAACACAGCTAGTTTTTGAACTACTGAGATCAGCTTTTTTCAGTCTTGGTGTGTTGTAAGCAGTTGAAGCTATATTGTTAACCACACATGCATACTCCTGGATTGAACTGACTCTGGGGATGCCATCTGATACATGCAGCATACTAGTTTCCTGTTCACTTAACAGCAGAATTCTGAAAGCTGGGTATTTCAGGACTGCAAAAGAAAAATCACTCCCACCATGCTGAGAACTGCTGTTTGAATGAGGGCAAAGGTACTACAAAATATAACAACCAGCAGAATTCCTATTTTCCAAACAGCAGAGCTAATTAATGCATAACGTTCTTTCAGTTTTTTAAGTATGTAAAACGATCACATGAGAAGCGCTGATCTTCACTCTTCAATGATAAAAGAACTTTAATCGATTCTACCATGATGTGGTTTGTTTACTGAAGCAGTATATTTGAAAATTATACATGGCAAATTGCAGTAATCCTTGTAGAAGAAATTAAAAGTAAATTAGCGATGAAAATAATCGGAGTTTAAAACTCAGTCTTCTCAGCCGGATGAGCACAACACATTTGTGATCAATCATGAGAAAACTGGCTAAACTGAAAACATAAAAAACCTCAAGAACTAATCAAAAGGCAGCTTGGGCAAAAAGCATGTGCGAGCAACACACTGCCTTTGTCTTTATTTATTTTGCTCCTCCCAAACCAAGAATCACTGGCCTCCAGGTCCTTGCTAAAAGGCTTACTACTGTGGAAAGCATAGAAATAAAATACTAATTTGACAAAATGAATGTTCTTTAAAGATTTCCATAACACACTCTGGATGCATAGTGCTCTGAGTATTTTTCTAGCTTTACATCCTGACTTATGTAATTATTTTTCTTTCTGTTACTGTGCTGAGCATAATCTGATGATTTGAAGAAAATAATGTCTGTTCTACTTCCCGGCAATCATCAGCTGAGAAATAATTTCATCACAAAAATGTGTTCCAGAAAGCAGCTCTGAAATGCTGTTCTCAGGGCCTTAAAACATATTTAACACTTGACTAAATGAATACAAAAGCATTCTGTTCACTGAAACATGTAAAATGCTTAGGCATGCAAGTACTTGACTATTTTGTCAGTTATTTAGAAAGAAAGATTACATTTTACAGAGTAATCATTTCTCTTTATGGTTTGTGAGTCCATTAGGAAGAATAATCCTTGGTAACACAGAAAACTGTTGCATTTTAACAAATTTCATCACTGGCAATGTGTTTACTTCAGAATGTTTCTATGTATTACATTAATGGTAGAGTAGTTCTTATATCTGAACCTTCATCTCCATCATTAGCTTCCTCCACTGTAATGCACATACAGTTCTGGGAAATAAGTACGGTCTTTTATTAGTATTTGTGCATTATGATGCAATGAACAGAGCTGTTTCTATAGATGTAGGTTCAAAGCCTTACGTTTTCTGCTACACAAAGACAGCAGGTAGTCACAGTGGTGGTTTCCTGGTAAAAAATCCAACCAAACACAACCCTGCCATCTCATAGACAACTTGTCTCTTATTCTCCCTCTTGTTTCCCTATCCATCAGATGTTTAACTACAGTTTAACAGGAAAGCAAGATGCCCATCAGGTAACTTCTTCTCATTTAGGTATCTGTGCATCTTTTATATAAAAAGAGAATGGGGAAGTGTGAAAATACAGAAGAACTGAATATGCAGAGTAGCATCTACAGATGGTAGTATTGCAGACCTGTAGATATCTTAACTTGCAATAACACAATAAAAAAAGTATTTAAAGTATCCATTTCTGACGATCAATACTGTATACACCTTTACCCAGTCAGGCAGCAGTTCTGGCTCATTTAATAGGCTTTATACCACTCAAGAAATGAAGAGACAAGTTTCTAAAAGATATACAGACCTGACTGTGTTTGAAGATATCTCAAACAGCACTTACAAAATACTGAGAAGAAAACTGAACAACAGCAAATATGATTGTGGGCAATATAATGCAGTTCTAGAGTACAGAACCTAGGTTACAGCATATGTAATCAATACCCAAGATGGCTGCTATCTAGCCAGTTCAGGTACAATAAATGGGAATACTGCTATGGCAGCATGGACTTTAGTCCCTAAAGCAGCATTCAGGTTTGAGGAGAAATTAAGCCATTTATCAGGGTCAAGGGAAAGTTTATGCTAAAGTTTACACTGAGGCAGTTATGATGCTGTAAATGCCTAAGCCAGCTAGTTTGAAGTTAAGTAAGTCAGGTGTATACATCGAAGCTGAAATCAATGTATTCAGCAACATAACTGTGACAATTAATGAACCCCAATAAACTTTAAATATTTACAATTGAAGATGAATAGTAGTCATTTTTTCTAAATCACATAGTACAAAAAGATCAGAGGTTTACTTTGAATTTGGAAGCATCAACCAGCAAGGACAGTGTAGCAGACTTCAGATGGGGTCACTGACAGGACCAGAATTCTTTAGGTACACCTTGGGAGCGCAGAGCATAATTGAAAATGTAATTGACAAGCAATAGTGCATAGGTTGATCAGACCACCTTTAATGAAGGATAATTTTAGGTTATTTTCAGTTTTTCTCTTCATTTGGCATCTTGAGGTATAGCTCATTGGAGATTGCTCTCTTCAAGCCCTTTTTCACTGCTGAGCAGTAAAAGAGGGAGCCAGACTCTTAGTCATAATTCTTTTGTTTTCACTAAAAAATGCAAGGATCCAACATACATGCTGACCTACTGAATTTTCTGTGTTTTGAATTTCATCAGCTATCAGAAAGCTGATTTTCTTGGTGTGGGGAGGCAGTAAGGGTTTCTGTAACATTTGCCATATATTTTCAATTTCAAACATTATGCAGAAATAGGGTGGGATTTCTAAGGGAGATACTAGAGTTGAAACTCTGGAACACAGCAGCCAAACAGGGAACAAGAAAGCACAATCCAAGAGAAGTGATGACTATCTTTTGAGATGTTTTTGGTGAACATACACGGTATTGTGCTTAGGAAAAAAAAAGCATGTATATGTGGCAATTCCCTGGCAACTTAAGAAAAATTACTTCATATAGTTTTCTTCTTACGTGCCATTAGACAATTGTTTTAGTGTAATTCAATACAGTTTGTGGCTGCCTCCAGACAGCTGAGTAATGGTCAAAATATCAACAGCTGGTAAATGACTCCATGGGATTTTTCATTCTCAGGCAGCCTGTTCTTTGAAGGATTCAATCAGTATAAAAGTCAAAACGACCAAGAAAGAAGTACAGAGCAGGTAATTTGACAAACTGTGATGTTGGCTTTAAGTAATCTGACTAGCTATTAATTCACAAAGCAGCCTGGAGAGATTTGTGATGCAAACTGATTTCTGTCTAGACAGAAAAAGGAGTGCAAAACACATTAGGGTAGATAGAATGTACCCAAAAAAAGTAGCCAAAAAACTCTCCTTGCTTCTTAATTTCTTACCTGTGTGAGTTCATGGAACATTTTTCTTTTAAATCATTAGTACTGACCTAGCAAAGGATAACCAATGTTTTTGAGCACTATAAAGTGTTAATTGACAGTTGGACTTTGGTTGACAACCAGCAATTAAAGTCACACTACAACTTGTTACAATTTCTGTAAAATTCCATGGAAGTTGTACACTTGGAAAAATGTTTAGAAATCATGTCTATCTTTCAAAATTCTGAATACTTATCTAGCATAGGCATGTTGCTTTCCCTATCAGTCTTGCACATTTTCACCATCTGCACTGAATAGCAGTTGTGTGTTTGCTTATGAACAATTTCCTCTGCAGGTATTGTTTTGTCTGGCTTCTTAGAGTATGAATTGCATCACAAACCAGTGCTGTACCTATTACGTTTCTGGTACCCACCCAGCTTCCTATTGTAGAAATTTTAAGATCCTTCATGACATCCTAAAAACCAGTGTTACTTATTACCAGTATTAATACTAATACACAAAACACTGCTCATCATTTATGCCCAAAGGAAATATTTACATTTTGCCCAAACTTTATTTACATTCCCTTTGCATGCACAGAGTCATTTCCTACACAAATAAGCTAATAAGTGTACTGTCATTAATTTTAGTGGAGAGTAAGACACTGCACATTATTTAATAAGGCTTAGTAGGAACTGATACATGCACAAATCTTACAGGGACAGTACTTAGCTCAATGAATCCCGGGAGAACACAATACCAAACTGAAACTCTTTCATAGGTTTTGGGTAGCAGAAAGATGTTTATAAATAAATATTACAACACAATTATAAGCATGAAAGAAAAAAAAAAAAGACAGACTGCTGTCAAGCATTCACTACTGTTACGTCTATTAAACTGCAACAATACAGATACCAAAATAGTATTTTGAGATGCCTTCCTACTCTTGCCTTGCCACCTACCTTGAGAGTGGTATGAGATACCTTGATATTAAATAATTTTTCTGTACCTGTGAAAACTCAAGAAATGCACCTTTCATGTAAAGATCCATTCCCTAGTACTCTTTGGAAGGCTTCAGGTATCTTCTCCCAGGGTCTACAAGCTAACCAGACATGAGGAGGAGAGCATTCAGCACCATCAACATGATGGTTCAGGTATGTGAGAGGGCTGGCAAAGTGATGACCTTTTTGGACTCAGAATCCCACCTTCTATTTCCCATTTCAGGTAGTAGTTACGAAAGGAAATTGTTAGCTTTGTGATCTATCATTAATATTCTTACTTATTTCACAGTAATATCTGTGAGATAGGCTATACAAACCTTGCAACTAGCAATACTGAAAATTACTTAGCTGTCCATGAAAAATCATCTTCTAGCAAGAGGCATAATATATGATTTCCTTTGTACTCAACTATTCACACAATGGAATTTGAACATTTTGTCTCAAGCAAACAAGTGTTTCTCCTTTCTATTAGATAATACTGCATTTCTACTCTAAAATATTTTGTTCATCTAGCATTATATACATTATGTTGCCTGAAGAGGGTAAAGGGCTAAAAATGGAGAATGTTCCAAGAAAGATACAGAATTGAACATATTTCAACACAAATCTATTCTCCTTTATTTCTTTTCATATCCAAAGGCTTGATATGATACTGAAACTCTCCTCAAACTGTTTTGTACTGTAACTTACAATTTTAAAGCTTAAAGTTTGGGTTATGATTATAAACTACCAATAGCCCATTGTTAGTACTCGGACATGTTTTAATTTCTCATCAAAGGTTAATTTGGTTTTCCAGCACTCTTCTTTCCTTCACATGGCTCACATTTCAAGCCTCCATAAATTAAATCATTCAGTCACATGTATCCTGGGCATCAGCTGTTACTAGAGGTGATGATGCTGCACACCACAATTAATATTAACTGTCAGGATAGAGCATGCACGTGTGTGTGCACATGCACACATGTATGTGCATGCACATATATGATGGTCATGAAGTAAAATAGGCATATAGCAATTTTGTGAAGCAGTAAGAAAATTAGTGAATAACTGACAAAGAAAAGCCGAAGCTTTTCCCCTCTTCACCTCCTCTCCTTTCCATGAAAGCTAAGAGAAAGCTGCATTTCTCCTAGGATTAATCCTTCACTGCTTTTTTCCTAGTCCATATCCTCACAGCCACACTGCTACTTTACAAACATCACTCAGCTGCTAAGTCTGTTCTCCCTGCAGCCAAAGACTGCAAATGCAACCCCTCAAAGTTTAAAACATCCCCCCATTGCTAAGGTCCTTCAGTTCAGAGACACTCTTTGGGAATACCCCGGTCTTAGAAAACTTTTCTGTTTTATCTTTCTACTCCATAATTAAAACTCTCTCCAAATTCAAACATATTCAAGCACAACCAGCCACCCTCTAAAAGCAAGGCTCAGACTGTATCACTGTCTTCTCTTCTACATGTTGTTTGACTTAGAAACATTAAAGAACAAACATTCTCAGTCTTTTAGCATCCACTTACTATTCAAGAAACTATCACAGCATATAATGATGTATAATGGGAAAACAAAGCAGCCAGAGAAAACCTGTAGTTGGAAGAACACTTTTTGCTTGCTGAAATCTAGGACTTTCATCTTGTGAATAGGCTAGAAAAATTCAATGTGCCCTTGTTTTAGAGGATCTGCCAAGCTAGATTGGCAAAACTAGCATTTAGTGGTTGGGTGTTATGAAACTCTTATGAGTACAATTTGGGTAATGGAATTTTGTGGGATTTGTTCTTTTTCCTCAGTAGCACGCAAATAGCTCATTTTCTGAGAATGAAGTTTACTTAAAAGTTTAAGCTGTGAGACTCTCCTTGCTGGTCTAAAAGGAATCTACTGTTTAACTATTAAAGGAATTGATGTAAAGGACAGTGTAGAGCATGGAAGGTGTGATAAAGAAACACTGACTTAAAGGGGGTTTCAAATTACCAACGCTCAGCAGAAACACTTTTCTATTTATGGCTTCAGTACAAACTCAAAGAGATAGTGAATCAAGAGATTATTTTTTCATATGATTCTTACCAGGTTCAGTTGCAGATCGTGGCTCTGCATATCACATCATAAAGAGGGGAAACAAACAAGAAAAATGGTATTAGAGATTACAGTAATAAACAACAGTATACTGAATGAACATATTATACTGAAATACTGTAGACAAGTACAGAATCTGTGCAGACACGTTACAAAATAAGGAAGACTTAACTTGGCTGTTGGTAGCAGTAGTTCAATTATTACTTCTAGCCATTATAATCACTGAAATGTGAGGAAGAGAGGACTCTATGCAACACTCAATCCCAACAGACTAATTTCATGATCTTTCCCCACCCCGTGGGGTGGGGACACTTCAGATTATTGCCTTACTCTTTTGGAGAATTCTGAAGTCTGGAGAATCTTGAATTTCAACGCCCTGTCGAAACCACTTAACATGAATGGGAGGGGGTCCTCTGACCCTGCATTCCAATACAACGACTTGTCCCTCAGATGCTGTGGAGTTTTGTAGCTCCTGAAATATAACAACCACAATTCAAATGAACTGGGAGCAATTTACATTCTTAAAAATAGTCTTTTCTTCCCTTTGTATTTAAACTCTATTTTATTGTGTCATTACATTTTTGCAATAGACATTTTCTGTGAGCTGTATTTTCACTCTGCTTAAATTTATTATATCAGCTATATAGTTTAAAAAGAGTGAATAGGTTATTTTCAAATACATTCTTAATATGACCAAAGATGGAAAAGGTGTACAAGTATTTAATTCCTCAGACCATCACAAGCAGATAGTTGCAGTCTGGCCTTTCATTTTTCATCCTTCTTCCACAAGGTGAAATGAAAATTCTGCAACTGACTACACATTGAGTTGGTCCCGAGACAGTAGCTGCGCTGTTTTCAGGTCAACCTCTAGAATGTGGCGTTGCTTTTCCTCTGAGCCATTTATAACCAACCAAGCAAAATTAGATGACACAAATATGATGAGGATATATTAGCTTGTGTATGTATACCTTCTGAGACAGTATTATGACTGTAATAAATTCTTATATACATCTGAAAAATTTAAGGAAGAGTCTAAATCTTTGATGAAGAACTACAGTGAGAGAGGAGAAACACAGTATTTTAAGTAACAGAACTGATAGGAGACAGCCACTGTTTTTGCCTGTTATCCATCTTAACATTATAAATCAAAGAGTCTTTTTTACTGTACTGGCTGTCTCATTCCCTTTCCAGTTTATTAATAAAGTTTTAGGCCTTGATGCAGAAAAGCACTTGAAGTTAGGTCTAAGCTCAGAGTTATTTCTATTTACTATTCATAGATCTCTAGTTAATCAAATACATAAGAATTTTGTTACATGGAAACCTAACAATCTTTGCGTTGTTCCCTGAAGTTTGTATAGAAAGAACTGTATGTCAGGAAGATGGATTAAGTATATTTTTTGTTGTACATATCTGGTTCATTTCTTCTGTAATTAAAGTTGTTTTGGTTTGGTATGTCCCAACTGGCTTAAGCCAGTTAATACTGGATTTCAGGGACAAGAGATATGAGGACTGGGAAGGAACAGTGGAGTTTTGATTGCTTTGGTAGTTTCTGAATGAGGGCTGGATTTCTCCTATTTCCTACTCTTACTAGGAAATTGCCTGCCTTCCTACCTTGCAGTAACCACATTCCCTAATCCCTTGCACCTCCACTATCCACTCTCCTGTGATGCCTGCAGTATCAGTACAGAATTATGAGGGATAGGATCAGACCTTTCCTGAGATGAGAAAGGGATATGATGGAGCCAAGCTAGGGAGTTGTGGAGAACAGGGCTTACTCTTACTTATCTCTAGGCAAAACTACTTGCTGTTCCATACTAGCTTTTAGTCAACTGTTTTTCTGAAGTAATGTCCAGAAATCCCTTCTTTTCTCATTTTGACGTCAACAAATGGTGAGTAAGTAACATTTACTGCTATGGAAATGATGGTTTGAGGCACAATGAAAATCCTATTTTTGATTAAAGTTGTATTTTAGATATTAGGGAAATATGCTGTATTTCTTTTCACTGTTACCTAATTCCCAGTTCTAAAGTTTGATTTGGGATGAATGTGAAGATAAATATTGCCTTAAATAATTACTTAAGAATTACTAAATAAAAGTTTCTCTTCTAGAAAGTCCATGTATCAGAAATGGTGTGACCAGCAGGACTACGGAAGTGATTGTCCCCCTGTACTTGGCACTGGTGAGGCCGCACCTCGAATACTGTGTTCAGTTTTGGGCCCCTCACTACAAGAGAGACATTGAGGTGCTGGAGCGTGGCCAGAGAAGGGCAACGAAGCTGGTGAAGGGTCTAGAGAACAAGTCTTATGAGGAGTGGCTGAGGGAACTGGAGTTGTTTAGCCTGGAGAAAAGGAGGCTGAGGGGAGACCTTATTGCTCTCTACAACTACCTGAAAGGAGGTTGTAGAGAGGTGGGGATTGGTCTCTTCTCCCAGGTAACAAGTGACAGGACGAGAGGAAAGAGCCTCAAGTTGTGCCAGGGGAGGTTTAGATTGGATATTAGGAAAAAATTCTTCACCAAAAGGGTTATCAAGCATTGGCACAGGCTGCCCAGGGAAGTGGTGGAGTCACCAACCCTGGACATATTTAAAAGACGTGTAGACGTGGCGCTTAGGGACATGGTTTAGTGGTGGACTTGACAGTGTTAACAGTTGGATGTGATGATCTTAAAGGTCTTTTCCAACCTAAATGATCCTATGCCTTACATTTTACAAGACACCCCAATGAAGACTATCTGAACTGCTTTTTTAACTAACATACCTGCATGGATCTTTTTCTAAAACAAAGTAAAAAAGCCTGTGTTATTTGTTCTTGCTAGTAGAAAAAGCCTCATTCACAATAATTTATCATGACTATGATGTGTAATTGGTGCCTACCTTGTTTTATTTTATAAAGATTTCTCAATGGAGGACAGTCATGGGCATAAGACAAACACATACAGAATATTAATATAATTCTACTAGTGATTTTAATAGGGTAGAAAGCATAAGAACTTCATTGTTGCAGTGGAAAAGTATTTTCTTAGGAAGTCATTAATACTGAAAAGGATAATGAAAACTGTAAAAGTTTTAACACAATCAAATATTCCTGCATTAGGATATATCGTTTTGATATTTCCTTCTGGACTATAGTAGTATGATATAAAAATTATGATGGATAAAAACATACCTTTGTAAAAATGGGTGCAGAATAGATAGGCTTGGGTCCATCCAGACGGTGCAGGTATGAAGTAGGGCTTTGAACCTGCAAAGCAATGCAACAATGCTATAAAATGGAAAGAGTATTGGTTTCAATAAAATGGCCTGCATATATCTATGCAATAATGCAAACTCTCAAATGTACAATCTTATTATGGTGTTCTCGTTCTAGCATGCTTCTTGCGTGACATCACTATTTCACATCTGTTATATTTCTGAAATCAAAATGCAAGCTTTAAAGGCTTCTATATTTCCCATGAGAATTTTGTATCCAACTGTCTTTGCCTTGAAGTATTTTGAGAGTTTGACTCCTGTTAATATCATTCAAGTAAGTCCTTTGCACTGAAGCATTTTTGCCTCTCCTGTTACTACATCCCTTGACTGATGTAGTAATAAATAAATCCAGGTACCTAGAAGCTTATCAAGGTTAGCCAAAGTAAGGGAAAAGAATTTACCATGTACAGCCTAACAGATTTTTTTCTTATTTGTATTTTATGATTTATATGCAAACTCTTAAGTCATCCACAGTGGTAATAAAACTTAGTATAAACTAATGAACATCAATTTTCTACATTTAACTTCTGGATAGTAAAATTTAATTTTCTCTAAAAGGCCCAGAGAAATGACAGTAATATTTAATTTAATAACAAAATTTAAAACTTTTACTAAAAATATTGTAGGCATTCATTTGTATTATATTCTTTTGGAATTGGAACAAGTCACTTATTTAGGTGATATACTCTGTAATTTTCATCATCACCAGATCTGTCAGTTGCTCACATGCTATGTTGATACACACTGTGTAAGAATCCATATGTATATTTACTTTTATGCCCCATTCACTAGATATATACTTAATTTTTTGAAATCATCATTCTTAATATAATAGCATAAGTTTACAGTTCAATAATATAATTCCTCAAAATGACAGAGTTTTTCAGGACTTACAAATTTTGAAATAAATTTTAAAATACTTTTACTAATTTAAAAATTGGTGTCTAAAAATACCTGCTGACTAGGCACAGAGATAGGTTGAATTACAGCTGTGGTGACTCCAGACTTTGGTGTAGAAGATCCTATTGTCAAGGAAACAGAGGTGGTTTTCTTTTGGGCCCTGAAAAAAGAAAACAGTAAGCATTTTATAAGATCTGAAATCAGAATATGTTAGTTTGTAATCCATAAGCCACCTTGTATTTTCTACATCTTTAAATATGTCATTATCAGCTGAAAAGATCCACATTGGAGGAAATTGAGTAGAACACAATCTTTGGCTAATTCACATTTACACCCAATAAAAAGTACTGATTTAAGATACAAACCAAAATATATTTTGCTTCTTTAATTGTAGGCCTCTGCATGGTTTTTTGGAGGCACAGGGCTGTGTGATGACAAATGAAGACTTGGTTAACTTAAAGTTACTCCTGAATATGAAGAGTTGATATCAACAAAAGAGTTGTCAGGGTAGGGCCAGACCTCTCTGACAGAACAAGCACATTAATACAATCTGCAGTCATAATACTACACATTTATATCACATGAGAGAAGGAGAAAAGACAAGACATACACAAATATACCCCAGATGCTTATTGAGATCTAAAACTACCAAAGATTTTCCAGAGGCCCTTATCAAGAACATTTGTACAGCATTGCTTCTACTTTGCACACTTACTGTGGCATAGCTCCAGATTTTGATTTGAATATTAAACTTTCACTCTCTGAATCTGTGGAACTGGCACCTGGAAAAGAAAGTATTTTCAATAATCTGATATCCTTTTACTGTTTTATTTAATGTTTAAATTCCAAAGAAAAAATTATGCTACTTTTGCATTTCACTTCAAGAGCTGAGAATTCTCTTTAATAAACTAAAAAACTTTAAATCTCTTCAAAAAAATGCAGTTTTTCTTATCTGATAAAGATTGTAACTATCTACTTTAGACAGTCACAGAAATCATAACCATGCCAATTTAATTGCAAACTGTTTTCCCTAGGCTCTTAGCTGTCTTCCTTCATATTGAAGCAAATTTGCCAAAAAATGAAAAAAAAAAAAATGCTGACTACTACTACTCTACTGGAAATGTATGATTTTATTTACTTGAATGTTAAAACTTAAAGCATAAGCAAGCATATGGCTTATACACAGATAACAAATCTTCAACCTTAAGTAAGAGCAACTCAGTATAGCAAGACATTTTCAGACTAAACTTGCTACCCAAAATCTTCACAGTTCAGACTGTTTATAGTAACCTATACCTCACATTTATGTACTGGTATTTCTTGCCAGTGGAAGTCTTGATACAATGTATGTGTTTGGCAATACCCTGAACTCACTTAAAGAAAAAAAAATGAAAGCATTTATTCACTTTGTCTTAATTTTTCCTAACAACTGGTACTTCATACAAAATTTATTGTAGACATTTATGCAGTACATATTATTCCTCAAAGGATTTGTGCATACATATGGATAGCTGTATTTGTAATACAAATCATAAGCAATTCGTAATCAATATGCATAGTATAGCATAGACTGATTCCAATGAAACAAAGCTTGGACTGAGGCACCTGAGTACCCTATTTATTTACAAAGTTTAGTCTACAAAAATCAAAGCAACAAGTAGCACAGAAAAGGTAAGAAGAGAGAAGCAATGCCAAGTCAGCAAAGTGGGTCTACATGAAAGTATTTCTCATGAGCAAAGGATAACCAGGTCTTGTGTGGCTGGGCCTGCTGCACAGAAGGAAGTATGGGGCATCAGTGTCATCAAGACTATTAATGTACAAAGCAATGCTTCTGTGACAATCTGGTTTCCTTAAAGATCATAGGCGAGGAGCCTAACAACTTGTACAATTCTCTCTTTCAAAGTTACATGTTGTAAAACTTCAAGATAGCACTTCCATATAGTAAGATTTTGCCAGATCTCAAAAGGAATTCACTGTATCTCTCTACCTAGCTGTTTCTTTTTTGGTGTTGCTTCTGTTATAACTTTGCACAGTATTATATATTTGTACTATACCTGAGTATTTCTGAAATCATGCTTACTTCTGTAAAAAAAAAATCTTACTAGAGTCTGTAAGATTCAGAAAAGTCTTGGGAATTTTGCTATTACATCCCAATGTGGGATAACAAAGTTCTGAGAATAAAAAACATAACAAAAGAAACCCCATAAATACACATCTGTTATGATTTATCTAATTTATAGTCAAAAGTTTATTGCTTTGTTAATCAAAAACTATTTAATCATTGTGGTATGGTATTATTCAGATTTGTTATGAGTATTTGTTATATTAATTTGTTTTATGCTTTCAATTAACCATTTAAATTAATTTTAATGAGTTACAAAAATGGTAAAAGAATACATATTACCAAAATGTTTGAAAGATGCATGAATTAAAATAAAAATCAGTATTCAATTGATATAATCATGCCTAAAATACAGTCCTCCACTAACAAAAAATTTAATAATTTTACTCAAGGTCAAGTCATTAATTTTCCTCAGAGAAAATAATACTTGAATTATGACTGATTTTGAAGTCAAGAAATATTTTGACACTTACTAGCAGTTGATTCTGGACAAGACCAGTATGACTGACTTTTAATCTGACTTAAAGTCAGTGTACCAAATATGAAGAATTATAATACATTTACACATGACTGAATAAGACTCATTTGGGGCAGACACATTTATTTGCACTGGGAGGAAGTTCAGAACTGAGACAGGGATTACTGCTATCATGAAAATCACTATTGGTATCACCATTTAAATCTTTGATTTACACAGTGTACTACTTAAAAGCTAACCATATGCCAAAAGCTCTGCTTGTTCCTCCTTTTCCATTCTTTATCTTACTTGTACCCTAAAAAAATAGCAATCTACCCACTGATTCTTGGGACATTCCTGGAAATACCTGAATTAATATGATGTGATGTTCAAAATGTGTTGCATTAAAGAGAATCAGAGGAACACCATAAAAATATCACCAAAGCAAATGTAATCTTAACATACAGAACCAAAAGTAAACTTCAGCTTAGTTATCTTTTCCAGTATGCATCAAGTATCTTTTTATTTCACCTCTTACCTTCAATGAATATTTCAGCTGATGTACTATCTGAACCAATGGAATTTGAAGCCAGACAAGTATAGCGTCCAGTATCGTCTTCAAAGGCTTCTGCTATAATTAGTGAATGAAGTCCTCCACTTCCAGAACGGATCTGAATGTCAGGGGAATTCTGGAGTTCTTTTCCTTCACAGAACCATCTGCAGCCCACACGCATTTAGAAAGAAAAAGAAAAAAAAGAACATAAAAGATTGGTTCAGGCTCATCGCACACAAGAAGACATTACACTCTGCTGCAAAAATCTAAATTGCTACTGAAATCAGCACATGGTGCTTTGAAGTGTTTAATGGCATTAGCAAAGAAATAACTTGCTGGAATAAACTTTGTTTAAAAGGTAGTGAGACATTTCTGAATGCTAAGAAAATTGTAGACACCTACAATTTAAAACTATTCCCTGTCCTGTTTTGGTAGAATTAATGCTTTCTGCATATCTTATGTAGTGGCTTGCTTTGACCACAGTCTAATCCATTTCAATTTAACTTGCTACTCCCTTCCTCCTAATACTCACCAATTCTCCATACAGGTTGTTTGATTTTTGTCTATCATGCCCAGGCAACCTAATATAATCCATGGTACAGGTTCCATATTGTTAAACTTTAAATAGGTTTACTCTTGCCTCAGATCAGGAACATAAACTGTTTTTCGAGCTCTGGATTTTTATGTATGTATATAATACATGTTCCACTACTGAAAAGGTATGCCCCAACAAAAGCGCTGGGTTTAGGTACACGCAAAACAGATGCTTATCTGGGGTGACTTATTACTAGGTAAAAGCACAGCCTATTTTGTTTACGTTGGGTCAATCAAGTGTTTTCCAGTGCAGGCTGCCTGAAGAGCTAGTCCATGTTCTCCGTCTTCACTGCTGCCATGAAGCTACCAGCTCCCATCTTTTTTCTGTTTGATTCCCTCATACCAGCTAGTCCTATTCTCATAGGCTACTCATTGATTTATCCATATCTCTAGCAGCCCAGCAAGTATGAGAAGTGGATAATTCTTTTTTTACAGGGGCTGCTATGCATTTTTGCGAGGGGTGGTAGATTGGTGAGTCACTAAAGGAAAATCATTAGGGATCAGCCTTCCTTCCATCCTCAGTTTTTCACTATGTCCTGAAAACAAATTCTGCCAAGTCTTTCTGAGCTTGTTATTCTCACTCCAGTCCTACAAACTCACTCTGATCTTTACCACTCTTCCTTCCCTTCTTCTCATCCCATAATCCTAATCTGTGCTTTTCCATGTTCTCCCTCTGCCTTCCTTTCCCTCTTCTTCCTCTTCCACTCCAAAATTCAAATCTTGCTGTGGTGAGGACAAAGACAAAATGAGTAATTATTGACAGCAAGCATCAAAAGTTATCTTTCATTCTCTTTGCCCCATACACTTTTAGTTTCCTACTGCAGTAAGGATTTCTTTTTAAATAAATCAATCTAACCACAGAAATTCATGGAGAGTCAATTCAAATTAAAAGATTATGGTATTTTTAAAAAAGATTTTTAAAGACTTAAAATCTGTCTCAAAAAAAAATTGATATTTTTCCTTTAGTTTGTACATGTTTATGAGTGAATTTTTGCAGTTACATTCCAGTAATACTTCAGAAAATACTCCAGTAATACTTTTCTTTTTCCTCTCTATCAGATGCCTTTCCCCTGCCCCCCAAAACCAAAGTAACCCCAAAGAGTTACAGAATCCCCCCCTACCTATTTAGGAAAAGCACGCAACACTACAGGATGGCAGATGCCACACAATAACAATCAGTGAGGAGTCTTTAGAAATGAACTGCCTCACTTTTATTGTGCCTTTTTTTGTTGTTAGTAAAGTACATGCAATTAACAGAAAGAAAAAATGTTACAAAACTTTCTTCTGAAAATATTAGGTCATAAAACTTGAATTTTCATGCTTATTTCAGAATGCAGAGTTAAGAAACCTAACAGATTTACACATAAGACAATTCCCCTTAATAACACCCAGAACTGTGGGCAAGCCCTCTGTGTTTATGAACAATAGAACTTTTATTCCTGAAGGTGAAAAAATGTTGATAGTGGCATTAAAACCATATGTAATTGTCTTCTGTAATTAAAAGACTAACAAGTTCCTTTTCTGTCTTCTGTTGTGCCCAGACAGTGCACACAGAAAGTATCATTTTTGGAAGGAACTAACAAACTTCCATTTGTTTACTCAGTAGACCCCTTTGGCCTACTTTACAACTATTGGGCTTCAAGACAAATCTATTCTGTCAGCTCGACTGCCAAAATTAACATTTCGCTTCCCCCTCTTCCCCTCCTTTCCTCTCTTGTCACAAGTCCTCCCTTCTCCCAGCGTGAGGACCTCTGCTACTATTTCTACTTATTAGACCTTCAGAGTCCTAACCTCTGTGCAGCCTTTCCTAAGTTACATTTTAAACGATATGCACAAGAGAGATGTTAATTCAATTTCTAGACAATCACAGACAAGAGCCTGTAATATGAGGCTCTACTTAACCATTCGTTTTATTTTTCTTTCCTTTCCAGAAACATCCTGCAAAGGAAAACCTCTCCTTGAAGCCTAATTATTTTCTCAGATAAATACCATTTTAGTTTCATGCAAATTGTACAGCTTTCTACTGTCTCCCGAATTCCATGCTCACAAAATATTTAAGAAACTGTGCTAAGCATATGAACCTAAAATAAAAAAAAAAAATTTTTTTTTTTTTTTGGTCAGGTGACATTTAGTAAGCAAACTGTTTTCTTAGGAGGACAAGTTGTACATTGTCCCTTGATTCATGCATAGACACAATCAGCCTCAAGTAGTGGGAGCTGCTCCTCAACACTGGTTGGGACTGAGACTCATTGCATCACATCAGTGACATACCACTGAAAACGAGTCCTGACCTGCTACATCAGACACTGTCTGCCACAGAGGAAAACACATAAGTAAGCAATTCAATACAAAAATACATCAGCCACCATTAAGGTGATGTTTGCTGAATGGGAAACAGGCCTGGTGTGGGACTGCAGTGTTTATTGTGGAAAGAAGAATTCACCTTCGCAATGGGCAAGAGCAGAGTTATTTGAAATGAAGAACACTGGAATAGACTTAGTTATATTTTCTTTCCTTTTCTAATTGTATTTTATTTTTTTTTTCTTTTCTATCTATATAAAAGGAGATAGATAAAAGGAGAGGATTAATTAATGTTAATTTGTTTTGGAGATTACATCAAAATTAAGTGAGTGAGAAAATACGCAATTGAAATACTTATCCTGCAATAACTTGCTAGTTGCCAGTTCAGTTCAAGAGAGTTTGTGAATTAAAAAAAGGGTCAGCTAATAAAAATAAACAAAGTATTTTTTGCCCAAACACAGACTGAATTTTAGTTTTCCATCTTTTATACAGTATGGGCTATTATAGAGCACAAAACTGCTATCTACGGGCCCTATCAGCCTTACTGCCATAACACTTGGAATAGTCATGGTAAGAGGATTTTCTGCTCCTAAAGACTGAAAAAGATTCAAAGACAAATCTTTGAAGCATTCTCTCTTTTTGCAGAGGGATCACCAAAGCAAGCAACAAATCACTATCAAAGGGAGACTGAGCCAAAGAAACCAGAAGGACTCATGGCTAGACACAGAAAAAACAGACACAAAGCAAGTCTTACAAGAAAATTCCAGCTTTATGCTAACTAGGGCAGCATTAACTCACATCCAGTCTATTCCAGCCTATTGATCCTCTTGGGGATAAGAGGATTACTATCTAGCTGTGAGAAGGCAATAATGCTTCTGGAGAGCCAAAAAACCCCAAACCAAACCAAAATCAAAAGACACAGAGAGTAACACAGAGGAACAAATGCCCTGCAGATGCTTTGCGAAAAACAGAATTCCCTGTATAGAGAATATTGGTTTAAAAATACATCTATTTCACAGGTTCTGGATACCAAAAGTACAAAAATGATCTACTCATTTTCCTATCCCTTTGTTGTAGGTTTTCAATATTGTATAAAGTGTGCAGATAGAAATAAAACAGGCAGAGAGACCAAAAAGAGGTTTTGTGTGTGTGTGTACATATCAGTCCGCAGAATAAGAACTCAAGCTTCCATCCTAGGTGCATTCCTGCAGGCCATGCTAGCGTTCATGCAAATTTGTAGAGAACTGTACCCTTGAAAGAGAACAGAAACTACAGTAATGGTGTCAGATAAAGGCTGGCAAAAAAATCAAATAAAAGGAATATACATTTTATGTAACTGGAATTCATTTTACTAGTCATTAAGTATCTTGCCAAATTTCAAATTACAGTGAATTTCTCTGTTCTTTCCTACTTTCTTCTTCATTCTCTTTCCTCCATTTCTCTTCCTGCCTGCATTTCCATTGTACGACTCTTTGCCTTACCTTTTCTCAAACTATGAGTAGTTTTCACCTACATTGTATCTACCGTATGTTAAAACGATAGCAATTAAGTATTTAATGCAGACACTGAAACATGATCACTAGACTGGAAAGTCAATACTCCAAGGAAGCAAACCAGAGGTATTTTGGTAGCAGGGGAACAATGGTTAAGATACTCGCTTTTCACACTTCAAAGCCTACTTTGCTATTCCACTGGCTACATTATTGTATGATGGCAAAACTAGAACAGCAAACAAAAAAGGACAGTCAGAAGCCAGGTGAGCAGTAGTTCATGTGCACTGACATCAAGCAGCAATTCATACAACATGCCTTTCTTTTTCACTCTTCTTTTCTTTATGCCCTCACAACCCTCCATCCATGAAAATACATACAAGCACATGTGTCTGGGATTTTAATGACTGTGAACAAAATACAAACAGAGTCGAACAGTACACTGACTGAGTAAGCACCAGGGCCTTAAGAAAAACAGTTCAAGGTTCTCTCTAATGCATAATCCTGCTGGAACTTGTGTTTTTTGAGAGTCACTGAGGAATAGAGAGGTTTTCCTTTCTGCACACTCTTAAAAGTTAATTTAAAATGGCAGCTGAAGTGAAACTTTAAGATATAGCCTTAGGGAAGAATTATAATAGGGAACTCTGACCACTACAAAAAGTGCAGAGAGATAAGTTGTAAATTAAAAAGTAATTTTATCCTTAGTGGTGTTAAGTATGTGCAGCAAGAAAAGTCAAAATGAAATACTCTGATGTTCCTGCACTGGCAGAGTCAGCGTTTCCATCACAATACTGTGTAACTTCCATTTTGTTTTTTCTCCATTAAAGTTCAGCAGTCCAACACTTCCAGACTGTAAAATGTTACTACCTAAAGAATTTAACTTGTTTCTTTTAAAAGAAATCAACTTCACCATAGAAGATTTAGAGTACACTACAGTAATTAGAGTATTCAGATGTTTGTGTTCTTTGCACACTGCTCAATTTTTGTGCAACTCACAATGCAATATTTTTATGCCTTATATAAAATTTCATTATTTGTATAGGCAATTCATAAAAGAGTTACCAATAACAAATACATACTTTAAATATTTATATTTTGTAATCTTAAAAGAAAATGAAGTTCTGAATATAGATGCTGGTGCTTTGCCTGAACCTCCAGTTAAGCAATTAAAAAATGGCTCTATATGATGAAAACCACAGAAGCCAATTTTGTAATAAAAAGTGTGTTACATTATAAACAGTATACATTATATACTTATTCGGAATGTAACTGATTCTTCAGGTGTTGCACAGTGTTCTCCAAGCTCTCACAAATTTCAATGAGGACTTCATATCCAGCTGAGTAAATTGTACGATTAGGTATTTGGGGACCAACACTGTCTTCTCAAAGTGTAAAAAAAAAAAAAGGCAAAAGAATACCAAAATGGCTGTATTTTCAAGACACTCATCAACATTTCAGTCCGCCATTTCCTACAAGTTAATTCTGCTCCCTCTGAAGTCAAGCTTTGCATCATGCTGTGTGCAAGGATGCAAAAAGGAGGGGATACAGAAGGTAACAGATGTGATCAGCTGAGCCATGGGCTACAAAGCTTCCAAGAACAGTGAGCAATGGCCTCTGTCGCTGTTTGCAGGCTGCAGTAACTCCAAAGATAACTTTTTTAGATTATTCCTGTCATTAGGAAAATTCCTTCCCTACTTTCTTGTATAGGTTTTCCAAGCCTCTTTCTGTTCACTTTACCTGTGGGACAAGGATTCTGCTCTGCTTCAGCATTTCAGCTGGGGAAATAAATTGAAAGTTAGCTTGAGCTTTTGAGAGCTCCTGACAAGATATTCAGAGTTACAGCAGAGATCCTGCCTGTAGTTCATATCATTCTCTCTGGGTACTGCAATGTTCCATAGCCTTACATAGCTGTGTCCAGTTAATTACAAAAGAAAAACAGTATTGCCAGACTTGATTAAAAACTAATTGTTCTGTCTTTAAAATCACAGGATTAGCTTAAAAGTTCTTAAAATTTTTTAAGATTGTATCTTGTCTCTGTCTTTGCAATTGCTGGCTTTGCAATTTATAGCTTTTAAGTATAGAAGCTTTCAAAAAATATATTTATGATGGAGGCTTTTAATTACCTGAATGATAGAGATATTCATGCAAGGAAACACAAAATTGATGCTAGAAAGTAGGAAAATTGAACACAACACTGAGCAAAGCAAAGATTTTAATTGTCAAATTTGCCATATAACAAATCTTTTAGAGAACACTTTTTTAACTTTTTAGATTAAGAGAATTTTAAATCATTTGCTTGACAGTTACCGTGGCTTATTTTGCATTTCTCTGGTAGTGGTATAATGCATGCCACTGATTTCAACTCTTTTATTGCTAAATTATTCTTAGGCACAATAAGAATTTTTGCCACAAAATGTAGTTTTCTGAAGTTACTGAACTTACTGAAATTTGCTCCTACTACAAATTTACCACTGAGACAACTACCTCCTATTTCCTAAGGCCCTTCTGCTTTACCTCAGCTTTTTGTTACAAGCTATTTTTAATGGAGCACCCTAGTCAAAACAATTGTGTGCATTATAATATGAACTAAATGATTAAAGATATTTTCAATAGTGACTACCTCTCTTGGTAATTCTCCATTGAATTAAAGGTTCAGAAAAATTTGTTCCAAAATACCAATTTTTTTTTTTTTTAAGGAATGCTTACAGCTCTGTTTCGATTCATACTACTTTTTTTTAGAGTCTTAAAGATGTGGCCTTGGTGTGGGAGAAGCATAAACAGTAATTTAAATAAATGCATTGGCTTTTTTTTTTTTTACATTTATCATAATTTGACTATGTACTATGGAAAAGTATAGAGAAGAATGAGTTAATAAAGCAAAACCATTCTAATTTAGTAAAATTTCATTGTTATAAATTGCACATCTCTGTGTTAATCTTGTATTCTTATAAAAGTCTAGAAGATATGCATGATGTGATGGAGTAATGAAATATCTGGATGTAAAGGAAAAAATGGTGAGTTAAAAAATAGAACTGAATTACATTCCATGCCTATAATGAAGAAGTTTAATGCTAATTTTTTCTTTACAGAAACCAGAGGTAATATATCATATAGAAAAGAGGTACCCTCTGTATGACTTATCTGGATATGTAATCCAAAGTTATTTATTTATGATTAATAAACATCACTGTCATAACAGTCTGTGCAGGAAGTTAAGGTAGTGTTCACTACTGGCTACTCACTTCTTGCAGGAGTAACTTTTTCTAAAACTTGATACGTTCACTATTTTTTTAGAACTCTCATTATAAGAAAAAAATCTAAATATTTAATAGAAGAACAATGAAAAGCATCTAGCAACTTTCTTGTTTAACTGGCTTCAAAGCCTCATAGCTACGTTTATGACATATAGCAAAGAAACCAGGGAAGTGACTCTTGTTGTTGACAGTACTGTGGTGTTGGGGCAAATGATATTTCACAAATGCATTCAATACTATCCAAATGAGATACCACAGTTCAGGTAATCCTGTTTCATCATGCAGAACAAAGACATCGGTGCAGCTGTATTTATTCAGTAAGAACAGCCAGGAGATCATATTTCTTTAACTGGCCAAAGAGGCAGTCAATATTAAAGGAAAAATCTGTATGTTTTCCCCTCTAACCTGAATGAACAAATCTCTTATGCTTACAAAGAAATTTATTCCAAAAAATATTGGTTATGTTACAGTCAACCTTCATATATGAAATAACAGAGTGCTGAACTGTATGCTGAATAACTTATTTTCCATTTCTGAAGTCCAAAGTTTAAATTCTACCTCATATCCTATTTTGATTTATCGTTGCCCTTTGCCCCAAAAGATTTATCTTTTTTCCTTATCTTTGTCCACCACCAAGACACAAAGTACCTTATAACTCTTGATCCTAACTGCATGTTTTCTGAAGACAAAAGCATTGACCAGGTGTAGGTGTAACCCGTAGATTTCACAAACAGTTTCAGAAACCTTACACAGAACTTTATTTTCTGTATTTGGGCACAAGCCCATGCTATAAATGTGTCACTTTCAGAAGCAGCAATTTAACTGACAAATATATGTGGATAGATAATTCAGTTTATTCCATATTTGGGTAATCATTAGATCAAGAAAGAGAGAAAATACTGTGCAATTTAAGGACCAATTATGTAGTGCAAACTGCAAACCACCTTTTACAACAAGCATGTTGATGATTTGCCACACATACAGCTAGTTATTTAAAAATAACAATGCCTTCTCATTTCATTGAGTAACTTCTATAACTAGTGAATTTGGGCATATATATATTTACAAATTATGTGTCCGTGTATGAACATAAATGTATGAACATATGTAAATAAAAAGCATGAATAAAACCCCAAGAATAATTTATATGCAATTTAAGATACTAAGGTTTCCATACTTTTATCTGTAAGACATTTTTGAGGGCTGTTGGAGTCATTAGATAAGTGGTACTGCAAAGCAGGTTAATTTAATGAGATTCTTTATAGTAGTCATTTTCTTCAGAAAATTCAGAAATGTTATTACAAAACAAGTGATTAACAATATTTAATGTAACAATTTCCCTACGTCATCTCTTCTTGAACAGTTTCTTCACACATTACTATTTTCTGGAGCATTATTTTGCACCTGACATCTTCAAGTCTATAGGAGGATATTTTATATAATCTTCTATTTGACTAAGCTCGAGTTCCTGACACATATATGGGTATTACCGCCACTTACAACTCAGCCATGCACCTCAGATATAGCTCCTAGAGTGGCTTTTGAGATGAAGTGCAGTCTGTGCAAAGACAGCTAGATCTTCTTTGCAGGTGCCTAAGAAATAACTCTGCTGTCTCACAGGTTAGCCAGACTGAAGAAGGATAAATCGGAGTAATCAAAGGGAAAACTACTACTCTCCTCAAAAGTCAGAGTAGGCACCTTCTGGCACAACTGAAAAGTGAAAAGGACTCTGCTCCACTACAGTTACAGTTCTCTATTTCAGCAATTAAAGCAATCACTCAACAACTTGGATGGCTGCACTTGATAATACGTTATTTTTTCAAGCTCTCGTTATGTGTTGAAATTGAAATAAATTTCCTTCAGAACAAAGCCAATACTGCCTCCCAACAAAATACCTTCAACTTCAGGAGGCTAAGCTGTTAAAGGTAAAGATTGAAAAATCTCTTCCCTTCACTTAAAATTGTTTTCCTCAGGTATAAGACCCCAAAATCTAATTATAAAAGCCTGCAAATATCATGGAAAAAAGAGATATTGGATTGGAAATAGCAGCAAGCTGCAATAACCCAACAGTTATTATATATTTTTTATATACATTATATATATATATATATATATGTTTTCTCAATATCATTAAATACGAGATATGGCAAAATAATTGAATAGTTGCAAATTCCTACTTGTTCTTGGCCCCCAAATTACACCACTTATGTTTGGAAAATGGTTGTTTGTTTCATAAATACAGTAGTAAAGCCATCTGTAACCTCTCTGGGTTTCAGAGTTAAAAAAAAAAAAAAAAAAAAAAGAAAAAAAAGAAAAAATCACAACCTGTGAATACTAATGGATCATAATGTGGTCTGCAATTTGCAAAATTATTTAAAATGCATTAAAAAGGAAAGTTCTTTGGCCTTCTAACATATCTATAAATACAATTCTCCATAATGGGTCAGTAAAAAACAAAACAAAAGCCAAGAAGCAGGACAGTAGATACAGAAAAAGAATGTTCATACAGTAGTTTTGTGGTACATTTACCTGTATTTCAGAAGACTTTACATTAAGATCAGTAGGTGCTATGAGCAGTAAGTGAGAGGAAGAATGAAGCAAAGTACAAGTTCAAATTAAAACAGGCAGAGTGCGTACAGCTAATGTACGTTCATTTCATTCCTTAATATTCCATGCAACTTTCTCATTTTGTCTTTTTAGGTTTCATATTTTGCTGGAAGCTTTTTTTTTCTTTTGAAATATCTTATACATTTTGATCTCCACTGCAATATAGGCTATAGCTTGCCTCCAATGCCAATAAACACGGAAGCTGCTTCCATGTATCAAAGCACAAAGGCGGAACAGTTTATAAATGTGAAGAATGAGGAACTGCAGTAATAAAAAGCTAGACAATAGCTAACTCTGCAGTTTTATCCCTAATATTATTGTAGATGCTTTCATTAATTTTTTAAATGTAATTCAGGTTTAAATGGTTACCAGCTATAACCCTCCCACACTTTTAGACACACTTTTTCTACATTTTCAAAGTTTTATACTCTCAGAGGATTATCACAGAACTGAAACACTCTATACAGAATTCAGCACTGAACACAAGAAAAAAAACCCAGCACCTGAAACACACACTTTTTGCATTTAACTAGCTACTACATAGGAGCCCCTATAGTTTTAGGGCATGAAATGCCAGACAATGAGCAATAATTTCTTTCTTTCTGACAGGTAATTAAATTGACTGGTTTTGTACAACTTCCTTCTTGGGCCTGGAACATCTTACCCTGAAGTCAAAGTGTGGCAGACATTATCTGCATTTCAGATTGTTCCACTAATTCATTTGTCAGTAAGTCAAGCAGACCCCTTCTGCTTGTTTCTGCAGTTGTGCCAGCAGAAATTGATTTATTTGCTGTTTTGTTTCATGCAAAGATTATAATCTCTTTCCAAAAAATCAGAATATTAGATTTCCAAAGTAGAGATTAGAGATGCTGCTCTGTATTTTTCACCCTGTGGCTAAAGGAACCCTTTGCCACACGTGGAAATACATACATGCAAATTTTCTCTCCAAAATGGATTGCAAAGATAATCCAGGAAACTCTGCCTGTTTTATTTTCTATTGAGCATCCTCAAATATCTGTTTAAAGGGAGTTATAGAAAGATATCCCATACATTTTAAAAAGCAGTCTTGAAATGCAACCAGCCCTGTACTGAGTGTCAGTAGTGGGAAAAGCATATGAGAACACAGTTACAGTTTAGTGCTTCAGAAGAAACACATATGGTATTAGAGATAACATCCTGCTTTCATATGGTTTGTTCTCAGCCTCAGAGTGTGCTGGAAGAGCCAACTAGAGCAGCATACTATGCCTCCCTCATTTTATTCCACCATTCCCTCCCCTCATCCATTTTTCCTCATTCTGTTATGTTAGGCATACCCCCATGTGTATTTTCAGTAAGAACATTCACCATAATTTTCCAGAGTGTCTAGCACATGGCACCTATCTTACTGAATATAAGCACTGGATCACCAGGTAACAACAGTCTAGACAGGATCTAATGGTTCACAACAAAAGTTCCCTCTCATCTACTGTGCACCTCAGCAATTGCTCAATGAATATTCTCGGGTCCGAGGTAGCCAAATAAAATGGTTTATCTAAAGAAAAAATCAATTAATAGGACTTTGAGCATTGAAACAGTAATTGAACATAAGATAATTAGATATGTTTTATTATTGAGAAACAGAGGTTAAGCACTTTGCCCATCGTCACCCAAGAAAGGTAAGAGCCAGGTCAGAACTCAACTTCCACTGCCTTAACTCTAAGACCACCTTCCATGTGCTAACCTGGTCTCTAGAATAAGAGCAGATTCTGACCTTGCATTACCAGATGTACTGTTAGCCTTAAAATTATTCTTCAGTCTTTTAAAAACCTAGCAGATTGGAATGAAGAGACTAATGTAAGTTATTATACAGCATTGCATGGCAATGAAGTAAGTCCTGGAGTTTCATTCTTAGGGGTCTGTTAGCCTATTGTTACAGAACGATTTTATGTGTCCCCTGTTAACTCTGAGGGCAGTTATGCACCTAAGTCTCTGGTGCGTGCACTAAATAAAACTGTAACTACATTCACTTAAATTGCAGATACCATCACTTGGCTTATGCAGACCTAGGCTTACATCAAGTTACCACTTCTGGTACTTGATAGGAAATTAACATGATCATGGAAGGGAAGAAAAGAAAGAAAATTAAAAGCAGTGAAGACAGTTACAGCAGGTTAAAAAAATTAAGTATTTAATAATCACATGTAAAATGCTGAACATTTTTCAGACCCAAAGAACTGTTGAGGCTTGTAGGATTAACACGATTACTTGTCTAGCTGAACCAAAATGCATATCGTCTACAACAGAAATGCCGCCTTAGCTATCCTTTATAACTGTATACTCGTTTGACCAGAAACAGATTTTGAACTAGCATGCTCTCATTATTTTGCCTACATGGGGAGGGGAACCTCTTACAGAACTGCCAGGCATAATCTTCCAGTGGAATAACGTTTTGAAGTTTGAGGGAAGGACTGTAAAGAGTTAAGAGTAAAGAAAAAGATGGGAAGTTATAAGGATAAAATTGCATTTACGCAGTTTAAATTCTATACATAAGGTAGGCTGCATTTAATATGATTGTGGTGAGTTAGTTAGTGGCAAGTTCGTGGATGGCAACACACATTTCAGATGAAGCAGTAATACTTCTTCTCAAAACCGTAATACTCAAAAAGGGGAAGAAGCTGAGAAGTATTTTAGAACAATCACTCTAGTTCACAGAAAAGAAACAACAACATTCAATCATGAAACCTTAATAACTTGCAAATCAACAATAAGTAAAAAGAAACCTCCATTCAGAGTGTGTAGTCTAATTCATACTGAAAACATGGACGTGGCAACTGCGGAACTTGCAGGTTTACCTTCAGAACTGGCAGGCATCTTGCTGGAGTTATGAAAGGTAGAAAGTTATTAAATCAACTATGACATATACTGCAATCACTGTGTTTTTATAGGCACAATTAAGTGATGCCTACAGAAGACAGTTATCTACGTTATTGTAGCTGAATAGATAAACCCTTTTATTTGCAGCTGCAACATTAGCTAAACTAGACCAGATTAAATACAAAATGAGACCCTACATATCCAATACAAAACTGTTTCATCCCTATATGGATACTGTTCCTACTATCATCTTCCTTTTTCTTACTTGCCAGTTACTTCCAAGCCAGAGTCAGTAAATATAACTTTGTTGAGACCGGAAGATAAAATATTTGATTCATGCAGGTCAGGTCGGCAACTTAGTAGCTGACAACAAAGGAACAAAGCTGTCAGCAGTTTTGGCAGTGCCTTGCATTAAGTATGACAGCAGCCAAATTTACTCAGTGAGGCTCAGCCTGCGGAGATGGGCATCATTCTGCAGAGTGTCACAGGATGTAGAGAACAAGCACCTCAGCACTTCACTGACTACGGTTTTCAGTATTAACAGCAGGTCTTGAATGGCTAGGATGCCAATGGAGGAAACTTCCATCACTGAAGCATTCAAGATCAGGATGACCTCTATTCACAGATAGTTGCCAGAGTTGAGTTTGTTTCATGTATTTACAGATAACAAAAGCAGCAATCATATAGTTAGAACAGATGGTTTTGCCGAAGTTGGTGGCATATGGCTTAGAGCTCTAAATAGTAATTTCTGTTAGTGATCATCACAATTTTAATCTCCTAATCTTAAAACAAAGTCCTCATGCAAGTGCCCTCAGGACTATCAGGAAAATGTGGTTTTTGTGTGTTTGTATGAGGTACCTGACAATGTATATAAACAAAATCTAAAAAAAATTCACATGCCTTCTGTTTTCAAAAAAAAAGAAAAAAATATCACTAGTAACCACTTATACTCTGGTTCTTGGGGTTTTGTTTGTTTGTTTGCTTTTATTAATCAATAATTTCCTAATATTTTCTTGTTCATAAATAAAATCAGAACTTTGTAAATAGAGACTATTCTGCTGTTTTGGGGTCTTGACAATTTTGTGGTTTGAATGTTTTTCTTTAGTAAGGCCTGAAACAATGAGAAAAAGCAGAAATTCTGATCATTCCAGTTCAATTTTAATTTAAAATATTTATCTTTCTATATAGTGTTTTCTTAAGTTTTATTTATTTTGAACTTTTTCTCACATTTTCTTGACATCCCAGAAGCCAATAGGAGTTAAATAATCAAGACCCAGCAATAATACAGCTAATTTGCACTATTTTTAAATGGCTAAATTTTTTGTCAAATTTTGTTCTTAAATTATGGATAGACTCTTTGCCAAATATGCTGAAGTCTCCTTCATCCATACAGCTAATTCTTGCTATCTTGCATGCATTCTTTAATTTGTAATTCAGACTCAGCGACATTGACTACTTTCTTTATGTAAGGACAACTGGAAAATTTTGAGATAACTATTTAAAGAGAAATTCAGGAAAGGAAATTTTTAAAGCTAGATCTCAGGTCACCTGTATAATCATTGAAATACAGCAATCTAAAAATTAACTTTCTTTCAATAATAATTTAATATCCAGAAGAGCCAGAGAACTTCAGACACTTTGCAAACCCACATTTGTAACATGTTAAATAGTTTCTAAGCCTACTGATCTGGACTGAAACCAGAAGCTTTCTGAATTAATTTCCAACATTAACTAGCAAAACAATACATCAGCAATACTGATTATACCTGTTCTGATTCATAATGTAATATTATCAAAGACATTTTTCACAGTTGGTGGTAGAAAAAAAACGCTTGATCTCTATGTAACAGCTGTCATCTTTACAAGTAACTGTACTTTTCTTTGGCATGCTATTTCCTTATATCCTACCTCAGAGGTAAGTAAAATAACAGACATAGCGAAAAGCTACCCATTAAAAGAGCTAAAATAAGATTCAAGACTTTGGACTCCCAGATAACATCTGTGGTGTCCTAGGACAGATTTAGAGTGTGCTATGTGAAAAGGTCCAGTTGAAACAGCAGATAAGAGGAAGGAAAGGGTGGGGAAGGAAAATTGCCTGTCTTTGGAGCCTCAGTTCTCCCAAGGCAGCAAAACTTAGGCCACCATTTCCTCATCATCCTTATACACAGCATCCTTTTACAGAAATTACATACCATAGGCAAAATCTGACCAACTTACTTGGTTTATGCAAATGGATGCCTGTCATTAGGGTTAACTGCTGCATTACTGTGCATTTCAAAACCCAGGACTCTCTTTAGAGGACGATTTACATTCACCACCTAAGCCAGACCTGAGGTCAGGGAATGACCTTCGCCTAATTAATAATGATTAACTTATGCTATCTGTTCAGATCTCAGTTAAAGCACCTTTACACACTCTCACTAGCTGCAAGACACAGCATGGCTCTCACTTGAGACTTTGGTTTCAGCCTTATCAGACGAGCTTATATCCATGGTTGCCAGCTGTCAATATGGTATGATCCAAAAGCACGCATGTACCCTTGCTGTGTGCTTTGGTCACTATCTGCGTAGCTGTGGCCAGTGCCTGCGTGCTCCAAACATTCATCACTTCCAAGATTCTACTCACCTACCAACAAACATGGGCCTAGCCAGCCATGCCTCAAAGCATACCATGTGTATTTTTCATAACCATTACGAAAACTGAAAGATGAAACAGTACCAAAAGCAGGTTTTACTGGAAAATAAAAAATTCCTTAGGAATCCAACAGGTTGAGGGTCAACACTCAAGTCTGCTTTAACGTCCACTCCTTTTTGCAATGACTAGAATTTATATATGCTTGCTGTGGCCCATGTAAATCCTGGAATTCCTTGATCCTTATTTCCAGCCCTTTTCCATTATGCCTCTCTCTGCTGTTTGTAAAACTGACTAAAGAGAGGGGATCTATTTTACATATGAGCAGTGCAACGCAGATTGCACCAGCATTACAGTCAGAAAAGCCATGTAAGTAGTCATTAAGTTTGGGAAGAATGACAAATGTCAATCTAGTTACAGATTAATACCTGCATACCCTCAGCAGCCCTATCAAAGCTGTCCCAGAGATGTCTCAAAGAACAGAATATTCTAGTCTTTATATGAAGACATAGGGATATTCCCACCTATACTACACAGCAGAATCTTACGACCTCTGCTTCACTCAATCTGTAAAGCGCTGAGGGGCTCTGGAATTTGTCAAAGGTTTCAGGCACAAGATGTGTCTTTTAAGACTGGACACCATAAAGGCCATGCTTCCTTTTTTTGAGAGAAAAACTGTACTGTTTTATCCACACTACAATTAGGATTGTCTAGTATAAAACTAACTGAGGTTGGTTCTATGTATTTCATATGCATTAACACAGTAAAACTGAACATTGACACAACACATTAACATATCAGAGGCAGGAATGTCAAGGTGCTGTAGTATATACATTTTGACCTCTGATTTATTCTGATTTATTTATAACAACAGTTATTCAGAAATACTAATAGCTTTCCCATCTGCATTGTGCACTTCAAAGTTACAAAAAACTGCAAATAACTTTTAAACATTTACATTGTAGTTTATGTGAGGCAAAAAATTAACTAACAGTGAACCGTGAACCCTGGTTAAAGGTTGGGGGTTTTTTTAGTTTTTATCCTTTTTTTAAATTAAGAACAAAGTTCATGTGTGTCCTAGAAATTAGAAAGACACGTAATGTTAAGCAAGAAACTAGTTCTAAAGGATGTACACAGCTATATGACTGATTATTATCTTTTTTTTCAGTTTCAGCCCACTAAATTTACTACCCCAAAACTTAAAGATAGCAAAAAGCTTATAATTGTTGTTTATTGGATTTGCTGTTGTAGAATAATACGTACATATTATTTCTAGATAAATTACTGTGCATGCAGAACTACTGTAGGAATTGTTCTTCATCTTTACTTCATCTTCCAACCATAGGCAAGAATAAACAGTGGTTTTCAATGCTATAACTTTTGATTTGTTTTCTAAATTTGAAACTCCATGGACTTGTTTTCCCATTTAGAAAGTATCTGTATAAAAAACATTCACCATCTAATATTCACATTTGAAGGAGATTTGGATGAAAATCTTCTATCAAGTACTATGCATCAATTTATGGGAGAATGGATATAATTGAGAAGAAAGAACTACAAGAGTACTGAGGGAAGAACAAGATTTGATTATGAGTATCTATTTAAGAACAAAAAATATGCATAAAAAGAATATAATAGTACGAAGTGCCTACAATATAGATTATTACAATCTCATCCTTCAGATTAGGGATATACTCTGTTCTAGGTAATTACAAGAGTTTAATAAAGTGTTTAATAATATAAACTTTTCACTCCTCTTAAGAGCAGCCCAAAATGCTAACTTTGAGAGCAAGCCATTAAACTGCATACTATCAAAAAGGTCATTGTCCTTCCTTTTTACTTTTCATACTTTCCATAATGTATTTGGAATGGAATATATTTACTGTGATTTATGACAGGGAGATCTTCCCTTATCTCTGTCCTTCTCTCTCTCTCAGATCAGGTCACCAATTACCCTGTAATGTCCAAAAGAATTCCTGCGATACATTTGCTCTCATTTAAGAGGCATGTTTGTATTCTATGCAAAATATTCAAAGAAGCCATTTCACCTTTTATTCAAAGGAACATTAAAAAATATTTATTTTAACCCTGACCTTACCATTAAATGCTATGATCCCAACTCTTAGCCTCTAGGCAATTAAAAAAAAAAAAATAATCCTTCGAGTACATCCAGCCAACAATTTCTACGTTAAAAAAAAGTCTAAGTTGGAGCCATGTGGTCTCAATCAGGCAGTAAAAAACTCTCTGTATTTTCTTAAATGCACAACTGCAGTATGCCCATAACCTCTCTTTTAAATCATCTTAACCAGATCTGAATCACTCTCACCACAAATGATTCGGTGGCCCTGGAATGTGCTGGGGTAGACAGAGTTGCTCTGCAATGAACATTGGGACATTTCCCACTTCCCTAGTATTAAAAGAATAGTCTGCAGCAAAAAAAAAGTTCTTTAAAAGGTTAAAGCCAAGACAAAAAGTGACATCACAGTTCAATCATTCAAGGAAAAAAGGAAAAAAAGCACAACTACCGCCTAACAAATCAGTGCTGTGTGCCACAAACCACAGTGAGCCAACACAGCCAAAGAACAGCTTTTCTTGCTGAAGCAAACAGAGATACCACAAGCAGCTGGCAGATGCATGTGTAATTGTATTCACAGAGAGCCATTGAATTCATTAAGCCAGACAGACTCTGAGTTGATCAATTAAAAAAGCAGAATAACCATGATTTCAGTAACAATCTGTGTATCCCCTTACACTGCACTACAGTATTTCTTACCATGGGCTACCACAATTTTTTGCACAGATGAGTATGTATATAGCACTTTGTTAAAAGCTTATAGGCAGATCACTTAGGATCAAAAAAACGCATTGAGGCACCTGCATTACCTGGATGCATGCTGCTAGCCTTCTCCACTGCTCCACTCGAGCAAGTAGGAACAACAGGCACAAAGCACCTTAGCTTTCTCAGCACATCTCAGAACGAGTTCCAAAATATTACTTATGTCTAAAGTTATAATAGAGGAAGGGGAATGTAATTCCTTGGGGGCTCCTAAAAGTCAAGTTTAAGCAGCAAATGAGCAAGCTTTGCTTAACTAACTGCAAGATTCTTAAATGCCACTTCCTCTTTAAAAGTCTGTCTGCAGCCTGAAAGATTTCTTTCAGTCTTAATCACCTCAAAAAACAATTTAAACATGTGGCCAAAGTGATGTGCATTTAAAACAGGAATAGGCCAGAGCCAAGATGTTTGGATCCAGTTATTAACCTTCTCATACTTCATGGATGTTGGAATCCAGGGGTTTTGGTACAGGCCCATTGCTGAACTCAACACTCATTGCCAAACCTCACAGTCAGTAGAAAGTATGTTTTAACATATCAAAGCAGGAAAACCAGCATAAAGTTGTCAGATTTTTCCACCACATCAATGAGAAAAAATGTCATTATAGCACCCATGTAAATTGTGAAACTGAAAGCAGCTGCTGAAGCAACCTGACATGGTGCCATCGGCAGGGGGGAGCCCAACTCAGGAAAACACTATTCCATTTTTAGCTCTGAAAAAGAATCTTTGCTAGTTCTAGTGTGCGATTTCAGTTCAGTGAATAACTTGCCATAAATAGAGCTAGTAACTGCTAGAGAAAGAAATGCCCTAGTACATGGCAAACAAAATGTGTAGTAAACACCCCCAACATCCTAACACATTGCATGCTACCCTGCTGAGCACTGTTTTGCAGTCATTCCATAGTAACAGAATTTAGCGGATCGTTTTTACCAATTACTACACCAAGCAGAGCCTTCTTCCAAATGAAGGGTGAAAGTCAGAACGGGAGAGCTTTGGTTACAAGTTTCTGAACTAGAAAAAACAAACTTACAGACCTCAAACAAACAGTTAATTGACTGTGCCTGCTACACTTTGCACAATCACCCATTTGCTCATTCAGCATATTTTTCATGTGACTAGATTCACCTTCACAAATCCCTGATAACCAGCAGTTAATAAGGGGGTAGGGGGAAGGGACCGCTCACCTTGTCAACACAAAATATTGGAATAATTACTTGAAGGAGCTGATGGAGCCAGAGTAAAGGGAAGGGGAAAGGAATGCTTTCCTCTTTTCAGGTCTATTGTCCCAGTAATTTTTTTGTTGGTTGGTTGCTTGTTTTGTTTTTTTTTTTTTTTTTTTAAAGTACATAGTACATTCAGTTACCTGGTCTTTCCACCTTTGTCAAATTTATTACACAGTTGAACTTTTGGATTTCAAGGGTTTCTTATTTGTCACTTTATTAAGATAATCCACGTAGCAAGACATAATAGCATGCTGATAGCAGGGCTTATCAGTAGCTTTAAAACAAATGGGTCCCTACAGTGAATTTCCTTTGACAGCTAGATGGCATTTCTGAAAGCCAGGCATTTGGATTAACCTGCCGCTGTGCTGATCATTATAAAACTTTTCTTAAAGACAAGACAGGGAGATGAAAAAAAAGGTCCTTGTAACAAAGCAATCCATTCTGCTAGTAAACTTAAAAGGCAGTAGTGTTAATGCTTTTATAAAGCAAGAACAGCTAAATAATTTTGCTTAATGGAAGAAAACAAAGTTTCTTTTTGCAATTCCTGTCCTCTCTCAGAGTCATTTATCCAAGCATACACTCTCTTCCACTGTACATTAGCTTTCACTTGCATGCCCTAGAACAGTAGACCCTCAAAGCTTTTTGTTTTTAAAAACAGATTCACTTGGCTCCTAATGCCAGGGAGGGGAGGAGGGGGTGTGTGTGCTCTGAATGAATGCCAATCATTTAAAACAAGTTTATTTTGGGTTCCTATAACCTAAACAGTCTTAGGAAGCATCTCATCCCTTTTCACTCCCCCAGCCTCTTGAACTTTAGTTCTATTCATATCCTCTGTGATGGAAGATCTTTACTTCCCAGGTTCAGCTCTTGCACTTAAAACAAATGGGTTACTCTGCCAGTTAAAGTTACTCTATACTACACACCGTCCAAAACAAAACAGATTTGCAGAAAACACAATAATGAAGCAATTTGGAAAGCTTTCCGGAATTGTACAGGTACTTAGGAATTTTGCTAAAATATATACATTCTTATAGTGCTTTTTGCAAAGGGAGAAATGAGGAACATTTTACTGCTAGGCACTGTTCCAAGACCACTATAACTGAGCACACACTGTATGATTCACTCACGTACGTTTTTCTCCTCCTCTATTGTAGTAAAACAGCTAAAGCACCTTATTGTTTCTTGCATCCTTACACACATTTAATGCTGGCACTTACCGTTGCAGAACAGATGAACCCCCACCCCCCACAAAGAAGCTGATAGCTGATGGTCTCTGGATCCTTTATTTCTTGACTATCCTCGGCTCTTAGCTTTGCTGCTCTAAATTCAGCCTAGTTCGCAGAAGAGCATAGAAAAAATTAATAGACAGCTGAGTTGCCAAATTCCAACCACTCACGATCGGCAATGAAGACGTTCTCCCTAGTTCTGACTGATTCCAAAGAACAAAGCCTGCTGGCAATGAGGAAGCGGAGTTTAAGTCCTCTGGCTTCAGTCCAACTGTTGCTCTTGCTTTTGCTTCAGAGTACGTGAGAGTGTTTGTATGAGCTTGTAATGCATGTAAGAGATGGGGGCTGGGGAAAAAAGAGGGTGTGTGTAAGGGGAGGAATGCTAGTCATATCCAAAAATAACATGAAGGAAGTAACGTAGTGATCCATCTCCCCTCATTCTCTCCTCTTATCGCATGTACTGAGAGTGTCTCTACCGTAAGATTCTAATCTCAAGAGTAGGTAGAGAAAAAATTCCAGTGTGACTTGCAGCTCATTTGATTGCGCTATTAAACTGTAACCGAGGAGCTCTACACTTACAAGGACACGTCACAAAACGCATGATTTAGTAGCAATCTACTTGACAATACTGAAGCCAGAGTGCATTTCACACCGTGTGCATTTGTTCGCAAACCGGAGAGAAAAAACAGAAACTCCTATTGAAGTTTACTATGTGTCAGAAAAAATAGCATCACATTTGCCTTTCCAGAAGTTCCTAAATTCCAGTCCTAGGTATTTCTAGATGCTGCTTAATGTTGATTTTTAAAATAGCAAATGTTGCAAGTTTACAATCTAATGCAGAAATAGGGATATAAAAATCTCTATATAGTTTAATTTCGCCCTATTTTTTCTGAAATTTTCATAAACAAATTCCACATTCAGAAGAGTACTCTCTGTCAAAAAGAAAATCAACACCCACAACACAAACAAGAAAACCCCACAGAACAAAAAAAATTAAGGCTTCTTTTCTGGATAATCAGAAAGCGATAATGTAACTATTGTCACTTTTTTATTGTACAAAGATTTAGAATATGGGTTCCAATAATGGCGGCGTTTTAAAAATCTTAAAAATGGTCATTAATGTGAACAACAAATTTATGGAAAAATAATAAATCATTACTGATTGCCTCAATGGTTTTTTTTTTTTTTTAATTACTTGTATTTAATCTGGACTCTGTCAAATAAATTTGAGGACCACTAAAACTACCTATACACCCAGTAGCAGTTTCTGTGATTAGTTAAAATTTCTGGAGAATCTTTATTGTATGCAGTAGGGCTCCAATCTCAAGCAAGTGCTCTCAAAATATTACAAGCTAACACAATACAATGTATACTTTTATCATACTACTGTCTGTGAAAAGTAGTGCTTTGCAGAGAGTGGTATTAGTTTTGAAAAGGTTTAATTAAAACATGACAATAAGAAAGGTCAAAGCAATTTTGGATTTCATTTCATCTCATGCAGAATAGTTTAGCCCAAGACTTTGAGGTATCTATCTGACTGGGGTACTGGGTATTTTAGAAAAGTAAAACTGGTCAATTTCCACAATGAATGGTTCTGAAATAACAATTCTCACAACAGAAATAAAAGTGGGAAAGAAGGGAGAAAAGAGTTAGAAATTAGACTGCAGCGTGACAGTTTCAACAATGACAGCATAAACCAGCCATCTGTTTACACAAGACTTTGTTCCTCAGTATGGGAGATGGTGTAGATCAGACCTAGTGATTTCCATATCCAGGGTCAATACTTTTTCTGGACCTACCTTTTTTTATCCTTTAGTAAGACTAATGGAGCTTTGGATAGGGAGCTTAGGTTTTACAGAACCAATATAATACACTTCCCTACATTCCCATCACGTTAAAGAAATTACAGTGCTTTTCCAAAGCTAGTATCAGAGAGAATTGTTATGGTAAATTTTAAAACTACAAATACACCCTACTTTGAAGGTAAATCTCAGAAGCCTGTAGAAACCATCTGTAATGAAAGGAAGTTATAATGATTTAAGTTTGCCTTCCTGCATATTCCCTAGAGACTGAATTTCAATATATTGTAAGGCCATAAAAAGTTACAGTAAATCCAAGTTCTGTATCAGGAAGTTCACTGAGCCCTACTGTGATGTACTTTTCTGCTGGTACGTTACTTCTTGGTGGCATTACAGAGCTTGGCTTCCTTTGCTGTCTTGAGGTTTGCAAGACCAAATTTAACATGCAAGAAAAGATCAATAACAGATAAGACTACCTGAGGGCTTTTAGTCCACACCTCATCCCATCTTGAACATCAGCTGCACTGAATTTGCTGAATTGGCTAATTACAGTTCTAACTTGAAAAACATTCACTTTGAGTGGACAACAATAAGCCCACATTTAGTTTTGTTTGCAATTGAGTCTCCAGAAGAAAGAGGTTAGTCCCAAACCCGGTTTTGGTCCAGACATTTGAATTTGTTCTGCTATTATAGAAAAGCACAGGCCTGAAAGAACATAAATTCAGCAAAAATATAGAATTACAACAGAAACACAAAAAAAGCAAGCAAATAAAAAAGTAATGGGGAGCTGTCACCTGCTTTCCTCTGTCTGAGCACTGTTGTCATAACCAGACCCAAAACTATGATGCTGCTTTCAGGAGAATTTGAAACCCAGGCAACCAAAAACTCAAATAAGATATGATAAAGTAAGGTTGAGTAGTTCAGCAGCTGATATTCCACATTTATCCATCAAACGAATCATTACTAGCACAGATATTACATTCTTATTATTCTCTGATATCTACACAGATGACAAAGACATGTGGTACAAAGAAAATAGCTGGAATTATTTGTTATTGTGTAATTAGTGAACTAAAAGATTGAATTTTTCAGGGGTCTTAGTTGCATAAACCATTACTACACTAATATTGTTGTTATTTAGCTCAAATATAATGTAACCCTATCACTTTTAGGAAAATCACAACAACTGTACATTTGCTAATTTGCAGCTGATCTGCTCTAACATGGTTTATTTTCTGCCTACAAATATTTCAGCTGCCAGTTTCAAATTCTGATGAACATTTATCAGAATTCAGTTTGTTTTCCAACTGTTCTCATTTCTAGTTAAGTAAGGAAGGAAAAGAAAGTATATATATTATAATTTCTTTCACTGAAAGATCATTCTCATTACACACAGAAATGAGACAGGTGGGAGTAATGCTTTGACTGATAAGATATAGCCATCATAAATTGGTTGCTGCTCAGACCAGATGGCTACAGTAATTTCTGATGCATTAGATAAATGCATCCCAAATTATAATCAGCAAAAAATAATACAGATTTAACAGATTCCTTAAGGGTGATGAAAGTATTCTAAGTAATGTCAGAGTTGACTACTGGTAGTAGCTTCTAAAAAGCAAGATTTTTCTCATATTACTATACAGTAAGGCTCATTCAGAGAGGTTATGGCAGACCCTCCTGGACTGTTTGCACAAAGAAACCATTCTATTTATTTATTTTTTCTCCCCAGAATAATAGTATAATATAATAATAGCCATTAAGAGGAAAAAATAAATTTTACTTGCTTCTTTTGAGCACTTAGTAGGCACAAGCTCTGGTAAACTGGGCCATTTAACAACTTCAGTGTCTTGTACTTTGTACACACAAATGTGTTCCCAATATAGCCTATGTAAATTTGGCATTCAGCAGTAAAGGTCACAGTGTTTGGATGTAGGGAGCACTTGCAAGACAAGGGCTATAATCTAATAAAAGAAACAAGACTGGTGAGAAGGTAGAACACTGAGGTCAGACAGTCTGTGTTTTCCTAATTCAAACATTTTTCTTTTGGTATCTACATACCTTAATTGTTCAAATGATGACCCATGCTGAGTTTATCTTTGATTAGGAAAACATTTAAAGGTTTTGTTTTTTCTATCCATACAGCCTCTTCATGGTTTCTGTGACTACTGACCCAAAGCATGCTCTTTCCTGATCTCCTTCGCCCTCTCCACTGTTCCTAAAGACTTGTGTTCTTTTCAAAAGTGGAAATGTTTCTGTGGCATGGGTTTAGAGAGGAACTTTTTCACTGTAAAGATAATGTGTGAAGTATTTGCATGTTCTGAAACTATTTAATGTCAAAATTTCATTCTCAAAAGGACCTAAAGAGCATTTAGACATTTTTGAAAGTGAGACTTACTGTATAGTTCCAAAGTCTTCTCTGTCTCTTAGAGGAATAATGTAACTTAGTATTTATTTAAGACATATAGAACTCCACCCCCCCAAAAATATTTTTTTTAATAAACTTTTACAGAAAACATGATCTAAATCAGAAGAAATTAGTTTCAAAGAAATCACAAGCTTTTCAAACCCACTATCTATTAAAATGAATGGTACCTACAAGCTACAGCCTCAAGCAGAATGCCCTCAAGAATAGTATCTGTATCATACTGACAGTATGCATTCAGACAAGTTTGGTTTTCCAAATGTTTTATAGCTGCATCATAACATAAACTGATAGAAATACATATTTATTACAATTACACAAATAAAAATCCTCATCATCTGCACTTAAGCCTGAAAGTCAGTCAAACCACATGAACGATATTCCAGAGCACTGTAAGAATGTAGAAATCTTGTAGAGTATGCATCTCTTATTTAGATGCCAGCAGGAATTCCCCAAAGACCAAAAAGCCCAAGAACCATTTTAATAACAATTACTTTCCAAATCAGTTGCTACATCTGATTTCAATGAAAATTTGTTTACTTTTAGGGGGGATACATGCAGGCATCCCAAGCCCAAACAAGTCAAATGGCTGAAGTATTTGTTCAGAGTTAAAGAACCATCTACTTTTGTTTGTTTATTGAATCCATTGTAATCACAGCATAAGTATATAATAATCAGCCCTGAAATAGGTTCCATTTAAATTGCTGAGTGATTAAATGTAAAAGCACCTTAAAAGGATGTATGAACTAGGATAATGGTAGGGTGGAGATGAGGGGAACCAAACATTTCTAAAACTCAGCTCATCCACTTGTTTAATTCATGCGTTGTCCGTATGATTCATACACTGGGGATATTCTGCTTGAGGCTATAGCTCATGGGAATTATTCTTCTTAATTGCCAGTGAGTCTGAGAATCTCATGCTTTCTCTGATGGATCTATTTATCTGCGGTTTTAGTTCACCTTCATTCTCATGCTGAGAGAATATACAAACCTAGATTGTAGAAACGGGTAATGATTCTCCATTACATTCTGTCAGAAAGTAAAACACCAAATACTTTTTTCTGGATAGTGCACATATTCTCAGTCAGAATTGAAGATTTTCACAAATAAGTGAATGCTTTGAAAGCTATTGAAGAAAATTATACTCCTTGTTTCATAAGAAATTATAAATCCAGTATAGGGCTAGAGAAAGGTGTCAGTTTTGGTTGTAAAAAATAACCTAAAAATTGTTGCAACTCTTGTAATCTAATTTTCAATGTGAATGCTCCCTAGTTCTGCCCCTACTCTCTCTTTTTTTTTTCTTTTCTTAATTTTATTTCGTGCCATAATCTGCTAATATTTACTACAGAAAATCTGTGAGGAATGCCAGAAACAAAAGTCTTGAATACAGCATAAAACTTCCATGGTCACATTACTAAAGAAACTGGAACCACAGGTGTTTAGCAGCCTTTCTTTCCAAGCAAACAAGGCAAAAGGTTGGGACAACTGACCAGACTCCAGTACCAATACCACTCTAGTGTTCTGAAAAAGCAGAGCACCTGTTATTAGTTCTTAAAACAGAGCTTCCAGCATGACCAGTACATCCTTCTCTATGCAACCTGATGTCCAGGATGTCAGCAGATGCTGCTGCTACCACCTGACCACCAAATCCATTTTACCTAAGAAACAAGAAGTCAAAGAGTAATAAACAATAAACAATTTTATTTCAGTTTAAACTTAGAGAAGGTGTTTCCATAAAGTAACAAAATAATCACTAAATCCTGTACAATTTAATCTTTTTTTTTTCTTATTTAATTTGCCATTCTAAGAATCTGTGAAGAACACAGTCTGTGAAGGAGAACTATTTATATTAGTTCTTAGCTTAGTTTACGTATTTATTTAATATGAACAATGCCAAAGTTCTTATGTTATGATCTAATAAATATCAGGAGCTTAATAACAAAATGTAGCAATACAACAAGAGGTTTGTGGGGCCCAAACTTTTCCGCCCACCACATATGTCATATTCTGAAGGTGGGGTTTTTTATTTGTTGGTTTGTTTTTAAAACCACAGTGCTTTTTAAAAGTATAGTCATCGCCTTATCCCATTCTAGTTGAGCTTTTAAAGAATACATTTCTGCAGCCTCTATTACTGAAACGAGTATTAAATAAAGCAATCCAGCTACTGCTGCATTTCCATTTAAATAAAAGTATATTTTAAGATTGAAACAAGTATTTTGAAAAAAATATAATGAAATCAAGTGTAGCTAAGCTGGGAAGGAAAGCCCCTATTTTTTCTCATGTCCTAAAGGTTCAGTTCTTGAACTCTGATCAAGTTTTTAACTGACAGCAAGGCAACTGCCATCCCCTGAAAGTCATACAACAGTTATTAAAAAATTAGTTCCATTTTTTACAACAAAACCATGCAAAACTATAACCATCCTGTCCTTCTCACCGTACAATAAATCCTTCTATTCTCAGCAAACAACAGGTTGAGAAACAGCAGCCACAAAGCTTTAAAATGGGAAGAACAAACTGTTTAATGAAGCACAGTGATTAGTTTAAGCCAAGTGAAAAATGCTGCATTTTTTCAAGATGTGTTTACTAAGCAGTAGGAGCATTCAGCAGAGTTGATGGTTAGCCAGCATTTATAAATTCTCATAAAGCAAGCAGCTAAACTGAAGAAACAAACCCTTGTATTGGGTTCTGATGTTAAATTAATCAGTACTTGAAAAGTTCTTACAGCCACGATATTGAGACTTTGTTTCAAAAAAACCCCTATGATTCTTTGGTTCACTACTAACAGAAAATGTAAATTCTTTACACAAACACTTTATGTTAGACAAGGATAGCATTTAAATAAGCCAAAAATCCATGTCCATCTGCGATGACATAAACAATATGTATGTCTACTTATTTAAAAAGAGATCTCTTTTTATCACTATCGGTGTTTTCCTTTTTAAGTGAGTTACCAAGGTGGCCACAATTTTTCCTTCTCAAATTTTTGTAACATTAAATTTTGAGAGATAATATGTATTTAAAAGTTATATTTTTCTGGAAGGTTAAAATATTTTCCTTATCAATGAAACAGAAAAAAAGAAATTACATTTGGATATGGACAGTAAGGACTAGAAATAACTTAGGAATTAACATTTGTCATAAAGGAAGTATTGTTATCAGCAGAAAATGAAATTAGAAGTACATTTAAATAATCTGTCAAAAGTATATCTAATTCTTGATATTTTTTTTTTTAATGAAATCTTATTAATTTACATATTCTTTACATATTCTTTCACTTTGGAGTGAACACAGAAATTTTTTTCAAATAAACTATGCAATGTCTCTAAGAATGATTTCCAGAAAAGATATTTTGGCACAAACACTAAGGATTAGGTCGGGTAGGGGAAAACTTCCCAATAGATCACCTAGCAGAGACTGCTGACTGGACCATAAGGGGGTCCCAGTTCACGCATCACCTGGAACGGGCCTCCCTTGAACATCAATCAATGCTTTTTATATAGAATCAAGCTTGCTTTGGCTGTTTGGATAGCTGCAGAGTGAAGGCTGAGTTTTACCAGGCTGCCTGCTTCACCTACTTCTGGGACAAATCCCCTTTCATGATTTGAAAAAAATCTTAAAAATGCTATTCAGGCGGATTAACTGTGCAGCAGTAATTCTTCAAAAGTAACTTGAGGTAAACCACATATTTCTGTTCCTGAGTATGGAGGAAAATCAGTTCAGGAAATGAGCTCATAGGTAGATTAAAAAATAAAATTTAAAAAAAAAAAACCCAAAACAGAAAAAGTCATGCTTAACACACAATGCTATTCCCCTTCTAATGCATTGCTGAAACCCTGAAGAAGGTGGGGGGGTGTATGTGAATGCTGATACATGGCTTTGGTAATGTTTCTAGCCAATAGTAATCAAAGCTGTACCTAGGATCTTTTTTTTTCCTGTCTTTAATGGGATTTTAAAATTAAGGTTTTTCTGTAGACCCTCAGATGTTTTATGTTACCAAGTACCCAGAAGGTTCTGCTCATCAAAACAGTATTTTTGAAATGTTTAAAATATTCAGCCATTTTGGAAAGTCAGGCTATTTATTAAACATCGGGCTATTTATTAAAACACATAAAAAACAATTTAAGAAGCAATATGCAGTATTCTTGTGGTTTGGTTTTTTTTAAATATACATTCCAATGTACAGGCTATTTGTTGTCACCTCGTGACCCAACTTTTTTCCTTTAATTACTGATCTTCCCAGCTCTGACTGGGAGTATTAGGCAACCTAACTGCTTCTTGCGTATAACTTCCAAAACAGCTATGCCTTTTCTATGGCAGATCATTTTTGCCACTTAAAAGTTATACCTGGTTTCCAATAGACTATCTCAAAGAACCAGTGGTTTGCAGTTTAAGACACATGTATCTGAACTGCCCCTTCTTTAAGTGCATATTGCCTTTACTAAAGAACATTAGCATACAGTTAGCAGTAATTGTAACCACGTTTATGCTTATGAAGTGTTACCTCTACCCCGAGGTACTAATAGTTGGAGATTTTTTTTCTTTTCAGATCCCCCACATATTAAGTTTGTGCCCCTTTGCAAAGCTAAATTATCCCAAATTCTGGATATAGTTTTCCCTCAGGCTCACTTCGCTTGCAGTGGCACAGAGCACTATTTTATAAATGTTCCCCAAAAATTACCAGTTAGTTTGGGCCAATTCAAGGAGTGATTTCTCACCTCTATCCATGCAACTTTTTAATTTTACAAGCAATAAAAATCAGGCTATTCTTCAGGGATGATTTCTTACAGATATGCACGATTTATGTTTTCTCCACCTTAATATGTTATAAAGCTGTGTTACACAAATCACTTCCTCTTCCCCATAAGAGCATCAGTGTCAACCCTCAAATCTGCACCTTGCAATCCCTTCTATGCCCCCTAGCTACCAAACATTATACACCATGTTGACATCGATACTTCTACTCTGGTATGTAGAAGCTGACTCAACAGGCAGCTGGGCAAACAAAATAATAATTTTGCATAACGATTTGCACCAACAAAGAAGCCTTAAGCTCAGTAGGTATATTAAGTTTGGTTCTTATTTTAACAGAACCTTTAAGTAGTTCGCTTTGAAATCTCTACTTATGATAAATTCTGTTTGAAACTGGCCTGCAGTTCAACAACTATTATGCCAGAAAGAGGCAGCAATATTCAGCTGAAGAGTAAGCAGGATTGGAGTGTGGCCACACCAAGGAGATCACTTTCAAATGCTGTGGAGCTACATCCAGAAGGCAAGCTTTCATGAACAGTTAGTATTCTCTAAGATCATGGCTTCTACAGAAAAAGGCTGTCTAACCCTCTGCTGCTGACACACTTCCAGTGCTTTTCTCACAGTGAGCTAGCACACATGGGGGTGTTTTTTTCTTCCAGTCCTTTGAAATCCCATGCTCTTTTAACTGAGGCTTTTCATTTGAGTTTTGTGTTTATATTTGGTGGTGGCAAGATGAAAGAACGACAAACAAATCAATGAAACAGGAACACATCTTTGTTATAGGTTTTACATTTTCAAGAGATAAACTTTCCTAACTTCATTCCACATAAAGTATCTCTATGACAAAGCTGAATTTGCAAAGTTTTACACAGAAGGAAGTTTCAGGATACCTGGAAAAGATTAGGTGAAACTGTAATGTACATGTGTCTGGGCAATTAATAGACACAGTACATCAGAGGAGCTTTTTGAACTGAAGCTTTTAAATGAGGACAGTCTTCTCCACAGAAGGCCACTTCTTATAGATGAGTCATAGACATAGCAAGGGCTAAGCAGGAGATCATTAGATGGGAGAAGCCGAGATGCCTTACCTCTAGTGCGCTATGCCTGAAGCACATATCTTACCCCCACCCCTCCCGAGCCCTCTTCTTAAGAGAGGGTATGGCTCTTTAAAACAGAGCCCAGAGCCCTTCTTGCCAGCTCACATCCGTTCCCCAGCGAGGTGCTTCCTCACTTGGGTGGGCTTAAGTAAAGCCTAGGTAATGCTGTCTACCTAAAGGTTCCTCCTCAGCCCTGGTAGACAGCCAGGGAGCGAGTTACAGCACTACTGGCAGACAGGGCAGGAAGCCCGAGAACTGTGCTGGAAGAAAGGAGGTACCATCCTGGAGGCCACAGTCTGCTCTTTAACTGTCTATCCTACATACTTAATATCCCTTCAGCTTGCATTTGGAGATGAAGTGCTATCAACATGTTGTCTTCCTTCAGTCCAATATTATTTAACAGGGTAGTTGCACTCTGTTCATCTGCAAAAATATCTCAGCATGGTATGAGCACCAGTAACCAGTCTACAAAAATAACAGCAGAGAGACTGCATGTGTGTTTCACAGTAGAACCTGATCACATTTCACATCATTCTGCAATGCAAGCTCTGAGCTGATTGCATGGCAAACAGGATTTATGGTGAAAAATGGATACTCCATGTATACACTATCCCACATATCTTAAGCAGATACCCTGCTGCTCTCCAGTGCAGTATCCATGATCTTTGCATACCTTCAACAATAGCTTCACAAACTGGAGGGCAAACTGCCCAAGCAGATCTGGAAACGTATTCTTAAAGTTTCACTCTTGCAGCATGGCCAGCTGCTATATAGCAGCTGATGAACAAATGCAGAAAGCATCCACAAAGCATTTGAATACTTCTTGCTGCCTCGCAGCTTCACTGTGCAAAAAGGGTTAAGCTAGGTTAAGAGGACTAATGAGTAATGCAGCTGGCAAGAAGTTCTCTTTCCCCTCTCACTCACTGAAAAGCTGGCTTTTGTTTCTGCATTCAGTGAATGAACTCATGCAGCAATACCTGTTGGCAAATCGAGGCTTGTTGTATTGCTGAGATACATACAATGCTGCCAAGTCCTTGATGTCTTCACAGATCTTTGATACACAGATCGGTATGCCGGGACTCCGCAGATCATCAAACCCACGCAGTGCCAGAAGTAACATCCCATTGCCACATGCCAGTCAGAGCTCTCGGGACACAGACAGAGCATCTGTGTTTGCCAAAGTTCGTTCACAGCCTCCCCTTTGGATACCACTGAAAATGCCAACTCCCCATTTAAAATGGAAGACATTCTATTTTAAGCATGTAGTAAATTGACGCAAAACTTATCATTCCTTTCCCTTCCCTTCGCCCCTGCCTGCTCCTATAATAGATATTATTAATATTGATTTCTTCCTACTTGTTGCAGTGATCCATGCATGTGGCAAATAGAAATAAATTTACACTTACTTGCTTATTATACCTTTACACAATTCCAAACTCTGAGGCCCTTGGCTTGGTGGAGGCAGAAAGATATTGTTATGCTCTAGCTTTACAAAGAAATTAAAGCTCATTAGGTAATAGTGCTCCATTTTCTATAGGCAGTTAACCTACTTTGTAAAGTAGCCAAAAGCACACATAAGCTGAGTTAAGTCTGTCTGTGCCACCATGGTTCCATCAAGAGCTTCTCCATTACAAGGGCAGCATTTTGCTAACATTATCTGTCTTGCTTTCTGGGTTATCTGTAGGAGGACTTGTGTAGTAACTACCTTTCAAGAGAAGTGTCTGTGGAAGGAAACCTGGCCATTTTGAAGAGAACTATAATCTTGTCAAGCATGTAGCTTGCTGAACTGCATTCACCGTCCTAGTCTGGGAAGAGGGGGTGAGCCTGGCCAGATCTAGATGGTTCGGACAACCACTTTGTATTTCGTCTTATTTTACCACTCTTCAGTAGAGCAGCAAGCTGCTGAATGACAAGGAGAGTCAACTGAAAGATGCTACAAATACAAGTTACTGGGGACGTGAAATAGTATTCCAATTTAAAGAGCAAGCAGGTCAATACACACAAGTGTGAACAACAGTATTTTTACAAAAATTGCTAGTATATTCAAAAAAGCATATTTATATTAAAATGCATGCATTTCAACATACAACATTAGCTGAATAAAAATGATCAGAGTAGCTACCTGTACAATTGAAGTACAGGACAAAAGACTATAAAGACTTGGAACTACTTAAAGCTCATTATATGATCCATGTAAAGCACCTCAAATTGCACAGTCTCAATTTTGCAAGCATTATATTATCTGCGTACCAAGATATTGCAGGCCTTTCCTGTAAATATACATTCAAAAACAAAGAGACATTTCTGGTTTGCTTTCTATGTTCTTCAAAACAGAAAAGAGAGATTAGAAAAATGAGAACAGATGCCAACCAATAGGTAAGATAGATAGTTTACATCCATTATTAAACTTGTATCATGAAGTCAGAGCTTCAAGAACTTGTTTTATGTTACAGCTACAATTGACATTTGTTCTGCAAAAGGCAGCTACTGAAATGGAACTGCAAAATGGGTATCTCTATAGCAAGTTCTTGGTAGCAGCTCACAGTTAATGCTGCATTCCTTTTTAAAAGGAGGGCAAGACTTTTCCTTTAAATATGTGTGAACTCTGTAAAATTGCACATAAGATTGAAATATTTATATGAAATAGAAGTTATTGGCTTTCTGTTCACATTGCTTATCAGGAAGAGAGCATAAAGACTTCTGCTGATACAGAAGTTCAGCTTTTTTCTTTTGCAATCCCACTTTTTGTTACCTGAAAAAAAAATTTAGCTACAACACAGAAATGTATGTTCTGAGGCATCCACTAGAGAGAAGACAGGATTAATTTGGATTTAGTTTCATTTTTGAACAGCTATTTACATTCTAGACAGAGTTTGATAACATACACAGGAGCCCGATTGATTGACACAGATGGCAGGCACACATAAAGCTATCTCCATCAGAAGTTACATTCTTCTATTAGATTTTGCACCCCTTTTGTAATATGGATTCTCATGCAAATGCTCTGGATAACCCAGCTCGACGTCACTGCAAAGCATATGGTAATACAGTTGGCACCATTCCCTAGTCAAAGAAATACAAAGGTAAGCTCCCCAAATGTCAGATCCTTCTAAGCACCTAAGTACAGGCAAACATCAGGTAAATATAGAGCAGGTAAATATAGAACTAAGCAGGTAAATATAGAACTCTTCTTCCGGGTGACTAATTCTGAATAGCTGCTTTAGATTCCTGAAAGCATCAGCATACAACTGAAAGCAGTTTGAAGTTCCATTTATTAACAAAGATAAAGTCACTAAAACCTCCTTTCAATGTATGGCAACTCTCAAAGCAGGAAGCAAAACACAGAATATTATATTTTGCTTTAATATTTGTCATTTTGTATCAAAAACCAAGGGGGGGAAATAAAAGACTATAGGCAGCCAAAAGTCATCAGAATTTTGGAAGGACTTTGTAGTCGGGTGAGGGAAATATCCAGACCATATACTAGAGTGCAGTACAGAGGTGTCTGAGGTAGTGTCTGTCCAGCTGCTGAACAAGGGCAGTACGGTATGAAGGTGTTACGCCTCAGGTCCTTCAACCTGGCAAAATGGTATCAAAAAGTCTCTGAAAGTCAAGCTAAGTGAAATTTAAAAAAGGGGTTAGGTATAAACATCAGTATGTCTATGGATACATTACACAGAACACACAATCAAGGCTATGAGGAACAGAAGTGAACTACAAAGGGCTGAGAACCTTTCTGCCGAAGATGTTCTTCTATAAGCATCCAAGATGAGACTTCTTACAATCGACCAAAATAATCTAGTCTGACATTTTCCATTTTTCTTTTTTTTTTTTTTAATTAAAATTTTCCCCACAAGTTTAGTCATGAATACAAACTAACACACACAGGGGATTAAACTAAAAATTGAACTGAACTCAGTACACCTGCCTGCAGCTTTCCTTTCTAAGAGGTGTCATCTAGTATGTGTATTTCTCATAACATGAGCTAATGGCATTGATAATTCTAGACATTGGACTATCATTTTCCAGTCATCGCCAGAGAGGAAACAGGCTGATACCACATCAGCTAGAAGGATAATCACATGAAATGTGACAATACATAATGACTTTTTTTTCTAATACAAGGTGATGGAACCTACATATTGTACAAGTTTCATTTTAACACGTGGACTAAACACCAACAGTTTCCCTTAGCATCCTTGAAGTACTCCTTGAAATGGGTGCTCTCATGTTTAGGAATGAGTAGCAATTTGGGGCTTGCTAATGTTAATATACAATCAACCGGAGATGTCACTGTTGAGAAAGACAGATAACATTATTCGGCACTAAATCAGAATGCTACATAAGTCATCTGCTGTTCTTACACCATAGCTGCTAACTCCACAGCAAGTTGATTTGTCCCTAATGTAAACTGTCTTTGTAAAATGAGACTCTAAGATATCACCTTTAAGTAAAAAGGATACCTGAAAGAAAAAAAAAAAAGAGAAATCTAAACCCTTGGGAAATAAATAGAGGATGAAGAACTAATGGCACCTTCTCCAGCTATAAGCTACTTGCACAAGAGAAATGGGAGTTGCATCTTCAGCTCCCACAAAGGAACCATCCACACAGGCTCATTTTGCTTGAATGATGAGCACACATGACAGTTGTAGCTAAGAAGAGGCTAAGACGTGGTTACAAAATTGTAACCTCAACAGTTAAGCTTGACTCCACGATATTCACAATAAGCAACTCCACAGTGATTAAGCAGTTATTACAGTACAATCAAATTTCATTTCTGCTGGTGTCACTTTGGATAGATGCTCTTGTTTATCCTGAGAACAAAATAAATTGTGCACGAAGATACAATGAGCACCCTGTATTTAACCTCAATTATTTAACAGCAGTTGTTAAAACAAAAGGTTTATTTTCTTCTGTCAGCAAACTAAATGGAGAATTTGACAACAAAAGTTATTCACAAATGTGTATCTGCTTGATAAGCTTTGACCTGTAAATTATGTCAACATTTAACTGCAAATATTCAAAACATATAATTTCCTGGCTCACTCAAGGAGGGAAGAGAAAGAATCCTCCTAAATTTACTAGAGTAAAATGCCACCTTAAATTATTAAACTTAAAATATTCTCACGTAAACCAAAATTTATCTTAAAAAAAAAATTTGAGGGATTTAGAAATACCTTCAAATACTCATGTGAGAAGTGTCAGAAGTGACAATCAAGAAAGCAGTCAAATAAAATACAAACCAGTATTTCAAATGCATTTTGCCTGGCCTGGACTGGTCAGCTACATCAATGTAGCTTTTTCTACAGTCTGCCGAACAGAACTTTATTTTACATTCTTGTCAATTGATTTTCTTTCCTATTCTTCATCACTATTCATGTTTATCAGTGTAAGACATGTTCTTCACTAATTCACAGAATATGCAAGTCAGTTCATTCCTGCAGTGACTTGCTGTAGCCTGTGAGATGCTCCGGTGAAATATCAGATACATCACCATAACAGAAAAGTTGGATGAGAGACAAGGTCATGTAACCGGTTCTATGATCACAAGATTTGCTTAGCTAAGATTTGCAACATTATTGTATTTATTAAATATATTTCCAAAAGTTTGGAAAAATGACCATTCTAAAAACTGTATAGTATTTGCCCTCCCTGGCTGCAGTGATTCAGGTGTGCAACATGGAGTTGGTGGTACAGTTTGGTTTTTTTTTTCTTTACGGTAAGAGCATGCCTGCAGAAGGAAGTGCATCAAATTAACACTTTTTTTCAGCTTTCCATTTGCTCTTGAGATGAAATTTCAGTGTGTTTTTTTCAGCTGTGCATGCTTAAAATTAAATGCTTCCCTCATAATTTTTAGGTAGGTGTGTAGGAAATTAGTGCAACAAAACTCAGTGCAAAACCTTACGGAAGATGAAATAGCATTTACAGTATCTCCAGGTAATTTGATTTTACCTACTCACTCATTCCCTTGTAGATTTCATCCACTCTTGATTTTAACACACACTCTCACACCCACATATTTACAAGCACCAAGACATGTGTTTAGTGGTCTGGCCAAGATCCCTTGTACGCAACATGGAAACCAAGGGATGCTGGCTATCAAGTCCTTGTGTTTTCTCTAGGTTTCTTCTTGACTAGCAATAATGACAGATTTTTATATTCTTTAAGAATTAACAGTTGTTATGGGAAGTCTTTTGCTATAAGATTTCTTCCTTTTGGGCTAACAGAAAAAGAAATAACAGATACTACAACCTTGTTCCCACCTTTCTGTTGTCAGAATGCATAGTCTTCCACTAACAAGATGCTGTGGTCCTACTAAAGTGCAGGCCTTTTGGGTTTGACAGAAGCAACACACACTTTCATTTGCTTGACTGGGAATTATGTTCTTTGCTATCATTTCAGGCCATTCTTTTTAACACTTACTCTGCTGTTTCTTCTGGTGCTTACACACACATTTCTATTCATGCTTCTCTCATAGCAATCTTAAAATTTGTTATGAGTCTCTACAAGAGTTATTTCCACAGCTGATAATTCCACTTCCCTACCACCTCTTACCCCTTGAGAAGACCCCAGTCCTATACTGCATAGAACTTTTTTTAGTAGGATTGGTAAAAAAACAAAATCAAAACCCGCTTTCAAAATCTTATCAGTATCGTTACTGCTGACTGACAGTTTCCTAACCAGTTTGTGCAGTCTGTTTCGAAAACACTTCTAGCCTATGTTACCAGGGCAGGACCAGGAATATAACAGCCATCAATCTGACAAACAATTTACTGTACTATAAAAGTACTCACCAGACAAAACTACACATATATCCATACAAAGGAGCATCCAGTTTACCATCAATACATAGTGCCAAAGTAACTCCTGGCCGATACCTGCTTACCAAGTCAACACTATCCCTTACTCCCTGTACTCCCACAGAACCTGACATGGCCTTTCCTCCTTGATGGCTCTCTGAAGGCAGAGCTTTAAATTGTCCCTCAGGCCCAGCTATGCCATGGAACCTCCAATTCCCTCTGGAAAAAAGAGGGATGTACTTATGGGGTGCACATTATTACTTTGGAAAAGCTAACTAGGACATAGATAATTCTCACATATTCAGTAGAGATAACAGATGTTGGTCTTAAAAATATCACACGCACACACACACACACAAAAGGCACAGTAGCCTCCTTCCAGTTGAGGCCTTAGGCCCCTCTTGGGTCATGGACTTCATCCTATAAAGAGGATGCTAGAATCCCTGTTGCTCTCCCTTCAACAGAAAAAAAAAAATTAAAATTGGTTCCTAATTCCAATTGTGAATAAAAATGAATTTAAAGTAGTGAAAATTTTCACAACATGTAATTCCTATTCCATGTAATATCTCATATTCAGCTGGATTTCAGATTATTTTATACATTCACTTGTACTTCTCCCCAGGGGAAGGCTTTCATTTGCTTGTTTCTAAATTTGAGGCAAGAAATACCTAGATCACTAATATTAAACAGTGGTATTTGGCTGCTTCTGGCCAACAGAAGCACAGAGACTGTATTTCAGCTCTTCCCAATGAATGTAGGCCCTTCTAGGAATAAGATCATTGGAACTCACTAGCACCTGCTACTACTGTTACTTAGAGGGGATATCCAGAAATAATAACAGCTATCTGCCAATTCCCTTTCAAGCTCAAACACTCTTCCCCTGTATTTTCAAATATGGCAGTGTGATATATGCTCAAATCATCAAAATGCCCACAGCTCCAAAAGACAGGTTTACTTCAAGTATGCTGAGTTTATTCACTGCAATTAGTTTGGCTGAATTAGTTTATAAGATTATAAACATTTAATCTGAGATGCTATTGCATGTAATACAAATAGTTTTAATCAAAAAGTTAAAAAAAAAAATAATTAAAAAACAAAGACCTAACAACCCACTATGGAATTCTCCTTTTGTACATCTTTTCCAAGACTGAAGTTGTTAGTAGTTTCTACTGAGCCTAGGAGAGATGCTAATTTATAATAGATAACTACCCATTTATAAGCTGAATCAACTCTCAATTTTAATGGTGCAGTCCTTCTAGCCCTATTTATCCCTTTGGAGCTTAAAAAAAGCAAATGAGAATGTTTTCACTAAAAAAAAGGAAAAGGCCTTAGTAGAAATGTTTAAGTATGCAATGACACTTGCCTTTTTTGGTTTCAATGGCACTGGAGCTTTCTGTAGCTATGAAACTATAATGGTTCATAACAAGTCAATAATCTAAGTTCCTAATACATCCAAACACAGAGGTAAACAATGAATAACTTAAAAGAAATACCAGGGAAGTTTGTTATTAAGATCCTTAATCTAGGAACACTCCATGATCAAATTCCTTTCTTATTCTGTAACATCCAGGCTTAATAAAAACAGAAGTTTGTCTACCTTTTAATCTCATTTTATCACTCTGCTGGTATGCTAATCTGTCATCAAGATGTGGAAATCAGAGACTACAAATGTTAATTAAAATGACACAATTCAGTGTGGATCCAAAGGAAGCCATGAAGTTCAGGGCTCGAATTTCTCTAAGTGTTCTATGGAAAGGTCAAGATCAAACATGTATAAATGCAATATACAATGATATCATTTTTGTGTAGCCATAGTGAAGTGGTGAATTACCACTGTAAGATGACACACATTTCATATGAAAGGAAGCACTTGATATCTTGCTATCACATAGCTCAAATTAAGTGACAAAACAGATTTCAAACATCCTTCTTACAGGAACCATATCTGTGCAATTCTGGTACAAATAACCTGCAGCATGAAGATCCTCACAGGGGTACTCCGGGAAGGGATATGAAAGAACAAAGTGCTTTGTGACCAGTGCTTTTACTCTACCTGCAAGGAAGCTTACTGACTCATTTTCTACACGTTCTCAATTTTCCTTGTCTTTAAACACTCATTTCACTCATTTGTCTCCACATAGCCAAGATCATTATGGGGAAACTTATGAAAGAGAATTAATGTCTAATGACTGAATTGTCATTAATAGCAAGCATACATGTTAGAACTTAAACACCTGAAATTTTGTGCCACGTTTGTGTTCTCTAAAAGCATTCAAAAATGTTTCAATCTATATAACTCCTCTTACGTAGAACATGTAATAATGTTGGCAAGTCCTGAAACAAAATGGCTTCTGTATAGGTAAACATAAATTAACTTTAAATTCAGGAATAGAACCAACAGAGGCAAAAACTGCCATGCAAACAAAGATAAAACTCAGGGGAAGTAATCACTTGAGGCAAGAGATTCAAGTGAAATCAATGTGTATATTCCCATGCTTACAAACATTTAAATTCTACTGAAAAATCTGTTTAATATTCTTTGTCAGTAGGACAGCATGGGCATTGGAGTTTTAGACTTTTGGATCCCATCCAATTTTAAATTTCACTTCGCAGCTCACCTTTAAGGGCCATGTGCAGAAACCATTATATCACTGACCTTTCTGGTCTTCAGATGAAGCTGGCAGATTATTTTAAGTGACCTATGAAATCATTATGAAATTTGCACGATCAGTAGGAATCAGAACAAGAACATACTCTATATACAGTGCAGCAGTTTATGGCATAATAAATGATTTGTGTCAACAATTTTTTGTATCAACAATTTGTATAAACAATAATTTCTGTATGAACACCGCACATTTAAACAACCGTTCTTTCTGACTTCAAGATACTAGATCTGATAAAATATACTTCCACAATATTGTTTCGAAGTGGTCTACAGTCTACAACTTTTGAAAAGATGGTCCTACTGGTTTTAATCTATATATGAAAAGTGGCATCTTTTGTTTCATGAATTTAAAGTCAGACAGCTACTCTGAATGCTAAAAAATTTAAACTTTAAGTAGCTCTTAAAATTTGAGTTTAGATGTAGAAGAAACACTACTTTGGGACATTTGATATTTTTGGACGTTTGTTACTACTATTGACACATACACTGTCATCTCACCTATCTCTGCAAGTCAGAAACACTATCTTTAAAACATAAGATGACCCTCTTTCAAAAAGCAAAATTAAACTAAAAGAAAAGGTAGCATTTTCTCTATTGGCCTCAAAGCCCTCTCTCTCTTTTCCTTGCATTGCTATAGAAGGATTTTAATGTAATATTTACAATTAATGAGCAGTTAAAACCTAGATTTGTTAATATATACGCAAAAATTATAAGATATTATTCTTTATCATATTCACTAGTGGAATATACACATATTACAACATTTACTCAAAATATATTACACTGGATTTAAATTGAAATGAAGAGGAAAGTCTCCATAGTAGAAATTGTATTTACATCGAAAACACCATTAAACAATAGACACTTATTTAAAAAAAAAAAAAAGTTTAACATTCCAAATACTTTCTGACTTATATTTTTATGGTTCATCTCTTTGGATGCTCTAATTATATTCTATATTAAGAAGTATATTCTACATTAAGAAAATGTAAAAGGAAAAGCAGGCAATATAATATTTCACAGTTTATTCTTCTATCCAGAGTGAAGTAAAAGGAGTTTAGCAACAAAATGAAGAATTAAAAGAGACATTACTAGGTGGCAGATGTTAAAAGCTTATAAACAAGGGTAGTGAAGAGTTTTTGGTTTTTCTTTCTCTCCAGTCACTGCTTGTTTATGAACAATAAAAGGCAACTGAGTGCAGTTCCACTGAGGCCCTAAAGACAGTGAGGACGTTAAATAAAAAGCTAAATACTGCACACATGAATTCTTACTGAAATCATGAATAAGTTAGAGTAATTAAGAGTACAATTTTTTGTAAATATATGTAAGTCATTAATAACAGAAAATTAAAAATGCTTCCTACCCAAATTCTTCATGAAGCAAGCCTCAGCACTTTGTAATGCTTTCCTGCCATAAAAGCGCCAATTTACAATTTGCAAATGAGATCATACTCTAAAAACGTTCACGTCAGTGAAATGGGGAGGGGGTTGTCAGGAGGAGGAATTGCAGTACAGTGCTATTGGCGTGAACAAAGCTGCCCCAACGTGCCCTGCCTCTCATTGGCCACTCCGGACCACTGGAACAATATTTGCTGGTTGCTATGTAGACAGAAGTCATTGCCAATTCATCCCATTAACAAGACTGAACCTGGTTCTGGTTGATAAGAATGGTTATTGTTTGAATAAAATGTGCTGATAAAATACTCCGCACAGGTAAAACTGATAGATTTTATGTGCTTGAAGAATGTCAAACTCATGCCTTGCAACCACTCATTTAACAGAAATTTTTATTTGCATATCATCTTTGTTAGTCTTGCTTTTCGGCATATTTGGAGGAATAATTCCTCATGTTTTTCAAAAGGTACAAAGAATTTGTTGAGTATTTTAATAATTTCAACCCACAGGTTAAATAATAATGCTCAAACAGTTTTACAATTTATGATTTTTATTTTTTTTTAAAGTCAGCTGGAGCAGCTGTATGTCTGAAAAGCTGACTTTATGCATCTCATGAATAACGATCAAGGGTTCTGAGCTTTCAGTATTACATTTGGAAAGAAAAGACATTACACACAAGCCTAGTACATTAAAAAGCATTGCTAAGAAGTTAAGCACTCAGATGTTAGGAAATGCCAAATAGCAAACACTTACTCTTGAGAGAATTCACTGAGCAGATAATGGTGTTTGGGAGAAGAAAGGATGGGACTGTTTGTTACCAGGTTTCACCAACATTTGCTAATGGCACAGGAAGGGCAAGACTAAAGATCTGAGAGTCTGAAAGGGACCCGTTCTCCCTTTATTTGTCCTCAACTTGATATATCCATGCCCATTCCTGTTCTATCTCTTCCATAACGTTGACTTCATCAAACAACATTCGGACTTCTTTACTACACAATGCCTACCTACTTTTAAGAATCATTAATATGTTATGGCCTTTTTTATTTCCTTCTACATGAATACTACATAAGCAACATCTTTTCAGAATTAACAGTGAGATAAAATGTGTTATCATTGCTTTGCAAATAGGATTGCAAAATACAATTTGAAATATTTAAGAGCTGTTTTTTCAGAGAATACATAATGCTGTATGTATTTAAAGCAGCATTTCTATTACTTTCAGCTGCAGCTGAAAACACTGACTTCTTATATAAAGAAGTCATGCTTAATTTTCAGTATGGATTCAATATTATGTTTTCAAGCTTCAGCAAAAATAAGCTAAGAATCCTACAAAAATCCTTTCTTGATTGTACCCCTCATCTCATGAATAATATGAAATGTGATTACGTAATTACATACTGTAGTGCACTGTTTAAGTGCAACTTCGTTTTCTACATTTTGAATCCTTGACTTTATAACTTCAGTAATTCTTTATAATTGAAAGTATTTTTACGTTTCTTAGAACAAGCCAACAAGGTAAGTTCTATCATACAGCATCACAGAAAGGTAAGGAATTGCATCAGAACCTTTTAGTCTACTGTGAGAACTTCTGACTTAATAAATACCGAGCAAGGCAGTTGAACATCCTCACCCATCCTGGTCCCATCCCTTCTACATCCACAGCTTTTTGTCTAGGCAGCACTAACCCATGTTCTTCAGATTTCTTACCATAAGCCCAGTGTTACCCTGACCTCTTAATTAGATTTCTTTGTATTCCACCTCCTCCCATCTATCCCTACTGGATCGCAGTTCCAGCCTCCTTATTCAGGCACTGCATCCTTCCCTCTTCCTGCAGTTCTCAAGGGCTTTCTTCTGATCAGCTCCCAGTTTGTTCACAGCTCCCAATAGTGGCCTCTTTGGTCAATCAGTGCTGATCCTAAGTGCACACTACACTCCTGACCAAAGCTTCTCTTCACACTATTTCAGTCTCTTTAGCCTATTGGAGAGCATAGAAGTCTGCCAGCCTGTAAAGGCTTTAGGCTGCTTGGATTGTGTTTCAGAGATGAACATAGCCAGTACAAACATAATCTTTGCTTTAGGGCAAAATTCCTCAATCGTGGAACCACATATAAACCCAGGAAGAACTGCAGGTTGCAACTTGGCCAGCTCTGGGTGGATTTTCATAGGAGTGGCAGAAGGCACATCTCTAGCACAAAGGTTGCCCTGTATCAAATTTCAAAATATGCCCTAAAGAACTGGCAGGATAATATATATATTACTGGACAGCATTTTCTTTTAATTCAGGCAAACTAAACACCTAATTTTCTGCTCTTTCCTCTCTTAAAAAGAAAAAAAAATAAAAATCCCACACCCTTAGCTGTCACAAAATCCTTCCCAGAACCTTTTAATTGGTTGGGACTTTTGAAGTTAAGGGATAATGCAGCCATAGTCAGCAGGTCTTCAAAGGATAGAAACAATTAAGGGAGGTGTGGATGCCCCCAAAGAAATAATTTATGATATGATGTCATTACAGTATCTGGCATCATGAATCAGAATGCACGCAGTACTGATGCTGATTCTCCCATGCTATCCATGGTAGAATTCCTGCATGGGACTGGCAGAAAGAAGGAATCCCACATTCCCTCCAATGACACCTTCTGTTGCAACATCCATCCTACTCCAGCAAGAGATGGGATCACACTGCCTTGATGGAAGACAGTGGTTGTGGGTCTGAGTCTTAATTCCCCCTACCCCACCGGATCCTACTGGTGCCTTTTTAAGTTACGTGAATATTGCAATTGTTGAATTGTTCACTTAGACAAGAAGTATCGCTATCACAATTCATGTGGTAAATGTAATACAGGTAGTGACATTTCAAAAGCATTAAAAACTGAAGGGCACTTTCTGAAATAGAAGTTATTTAGCACATAATAACATATTGTGATAGCTTTGCCCCCATAAATAGAATGGTGGTCAACAATTTGCAATTGTCTTGAGCAAAAACACATTTCACTGTTCAAATTTCAGCAGCACACCTTTTTCTGTACAATAAATAACAGTTCTTTTAAAGGTCTGTAAGTAACAAAAATCTTTTCAAGGTTGAAGGGATTTGAAATCCCTCCAACCATCTAGAGCCTTCCTCTCCCTCCCTGCCCCCCCCCCTCCAGTGCTATATAGATGCATACACTGGTCTCTCCACAAAGACTTTAAAGGAGAAGATAATTGCAGGACCTATCACTGCACTTTTCAGGATTTATTACTGACATTGACTGTGCCAAGAGTCAGTTCTGACAAGTAAAATACTGTAAACATGTTATTTTAGTGTTTGCCTTTACGGTGACACATTTGTACTATAGAGTCACAAACAGCATATGATGTTCTCTAGTATATATTCCAGTATACTATTGTTCACTAGTAATAAAGGTCCTTCCTTAAACAATGTTATTCTGTAGTTTTTCCCGTCTCTCCCCGTCCAATTAAAGCTTATTTTAAATAAATACGGAAAAAGAGTTAGACTTCAGACCGCTTTTCAAACAAGAAGTCTGTTCTCTAAGGTGACAATCTAATTCTAGAAAGCAGTGTGAAATGAAGCTAGTGTCTCTAAAAATACATTACTTTTAAAGTTACTCAATACCTTCACTCTCCCAGAGAAAATTTCCTGCTCTGGCTGATGGCCAAAGAGATTATATAGTAAGAGGCCATATCCTTTTGCCTTTCATTATCTAGGCTATATTTCTTACTATTACATTGTAATCAAAATACTTCCTTTCTAGCCAATATTCGGCCCTAACACAGATCAGCATTTTTTCCATTGGTATTTTTAAGTAGCTACTCTGAAGAAAAACATCACTGAATCTCAGCATTTCTTCATTTTGCCTTCATGCTGTGATAAAAATCAAAAGTATTCTGTTAGATCTATGATGACTACCCTCAAAGGGTTCTCAGGCTATAAGGTTTCATGAAGCATAAAATTAGAAAAGTGAAAGAGATTCAAATATTAGGTGAAAGGATTGTTTTATTTTTCTCAGCCCAAAATAGACATACCAGAAGAGCCATTTGTAGAAATAATAGTCACATGCAAATAAGAAAAAACATTCAGATACATTTTAAAAACTTGCAACAATTATTTGCCATTTGTTTTTTCTCATTTCAAGTTCCTCTACTGATTTCTGTGGAAAAGCAACAAAAAAAGCACAGCTCTGTTTTCAAAACAAGGTAAGAGAATCTCTACAGGACTTGCTGGCCTTACTGAAGTTACACGGTGCATGTATAATTTGTCTTCCTGGAAGAAATGGGTTTTTTGATCACCATGTAGCCAATAGAGGGGTCTGCATAAGAGATAATGGTGTGTTGTGAAGCCATGGTAGACTATCATTTTTTTCAGAATCAATATCTGTTTGTATGTATGGAACAGATTTCAGCAGGTACACACATATTGGCTAACAAGGAGTAGAATAAAGGAGTGAGGAGTTCTGGACTCTAGTGGTAGCTCTGGAATGGGACATGATGCTCTGGTTACAACCACCACAGCTAAGTACAGACTTGTCACAGTCATCCTCTATAACTGAGTGACTCCATGAAATTCTGTACCACAGATGAGAGGTGGCCATAGTTGGGGTGCCGTGGAGCTACAAAAACGCAGTAAAATCCATGTCCAGTAAAAACTGCAAAACTCCCACAAGATTAGGGGAAATAGTAATAATAATAATCATCATCATCATCATATTTGTAGCTTGCACCAAGCTCCATCCATTCAACTATGCCTTGCGCTTACACCCCTGACTGATCCCAAGATGCAAGCAAGGCAAGTATATCTTTATGCTCTATGAGGACAGTGAGTCACCAAAAGATCTCATGAGGTCTGCTGTACTACAGATTTCTTTAGTTCTGTAACCTGGTTACATCAGACAGAAGGCCAAGCTCTCTTCTGTCCACTAGCTTGCTCTGCCTCTCAGTTATCTCTCACTGATGCCCATGTTTCAATACAAGGGTTTAAGACTCAAGAAATAAGTGGAAAGTACATAAATTTGTCAGACTCTTGAAATCAGTCTCCTAGTTTCCTGTTGGCTGCACCGCCTTTATGATAAAGGGTATTTTGAAATTGGAACTGATTGCAACATGCTTGATTTCTTGAAGCTTAGAAGTATGAACAAATTGTCAGAATACTGAAATAACAGTCAGGAGCCTTCCTGTCCCTGGCTTGCTCTCATGAAACACTGATGTGCTCCAAAATCAACTTAGCATGCAACCTCCTCTTGCTTCAGTTAACTAACAAATGAGAACTGGACACTTGCAAGCAATTTCAAAATATGGTTACAGAGTTATCATCAGTTTTAAACAAGTTCCTTTGGAATGGAGTTGTTTTTTATGTATTGTGCCTTTGCATTTATTCAAGACCTTGGGTTTAAGTGAACTCTTTAGTACAAGAGCTTGCGTTACAGGTGGTACTAAAACAGTGATCTCCCTCCACTGCCCCCCAAAAATTAGTAACATTAAGAATAATTTAAAACTTTGCCAGAGCTATTATATAGAAAGACTGCATCCATCAGAAATTAATCTCCCTGCAGCCTAAATGCTCAATATGAAAGATTTTGGCATTCCATTCTTCAGCGACCCAATAAAAGGTTCAGTTTTATTCTATAGGATTCACTAAATAAACCTAACAGAGCAACTGATTTAATTGATCTTACAGCTGAAGCTATCCTGCTTCAGCTTATGCAAGAAAGTTTAATTTTAGAAGAATACCAGATGCCTGCAGTATTCCTCCTCCCCTTCCCTTTGGCCCACAATACAAGGTCTTTTGGGGAGTCAAGATGAAATATGCCAGATTGAACATTTGATACTGTGTGTTTAGACAGTTCTGTTAATTTTGGATTTTTTATAAAACACAGTAGCTCTTTAAACTGCCTCATAGGGCTTCAAATAGACGACAATCTAATTCACAGTTATTCATATGTTTTGTTTTGCAGGCATAATGCCTCAAATAATATTGGTGATACACTAAGTACAATATGAAACTTACATCCACTGCAATAAACATGAAGAATGACTAATTAAAGACTTTACAAAAACATCTAGTCTTACAACTGAAAAAATAAGATCTTCTCAAAATTTAGCAGAAATATGCCCAAGTATGTCAAGCACTATTCCTATATTTTAATTTCCAGCATGTACGTTTCAGTAATCTTCAATGTCATGCAATTTGCCCCATTGTTGTTTTTTTTAAATTTTAATTAAAATAAGGAAAAGCAAAGAATATTTCTTTATAGTACCACAAGTGAAATTCCCTTAGATCGATAGTACGAAAGTAAGATAGTACGATAGTAAGAAATAGTTTTTGTACCATTCAATAAGTATAAATGAGAAAACAAGAAAATAGATCCAATATAATATGGAAGGCAAAAATAAAATGGTAAGTATGAAGCTATTCCCCGCGCACTGTTCACCAAACAGCAAGCAAGAAAGAATTCTAAGATTGAAAACTTAATTAGCAATAAAAAGAAACAGAGTTATTCTTTCTGAATACCTAAAGGAAAAAGTAGGGACAGAAGAAGACTTTTGGTAGACAGATGTAAAGGGTTATGAAGTCACTTGATTTCTCAAAGAGATACTTGCCCTTCTATGAACAGAAATTGCTGTTTCTTGAAATACAGGTTTTAAGAAAAGGGAAAAGGAGATAGGCACAAATAGTAGTGTTACATGTTCTTCCACTAAAAAAAAAAAAGTATCGCTTGATTTTTTTTTAGGTAAATTACTAAAGTCAATTTCTAAAGCAGAATTCCCCGTTAGTAATATAGATAAAAATATACAATAAAACACTAGGAACTTCATATCTTCTGTTGTATGTGATGGTCATCACATCTTCCCTACAATGTTCTACCTGTAGTTTAATTAGTAGAAATAAATAAAGGACATTTCTGTTCAAAGAAAATATGTAAGCATGTGGTTGGCACAAAAGGAAGTCAGATTGTGGTATTCCTTCTAAACCTGCTCCTGGGAAGCTCTGCACCTCAGTTTCATCACTTATGAGAAAGAGATAAGAATAAGATTTTTGTCTCCAACAGTGGGAGTCCTTAAAGAGATGTCAAAACCAGATTGAGCTGGCAAAAAAAAAATTCCAGTAAGGACAGTGCCTAAAGCCTCTCTCTAGCATTCCTAAGTAGTGGTTGTTTCTTCAGTTCTTTCATTTCACCCATAAATAGCGTGTTTGCATGTACTGTAGTTTTCTTGCACTGCCAATTCACAGAATGCCTTAGGCATATATGGAAAGATCCACGCACAGGGTCGGTGGTTCCTCATGTCTCCCACTGTCAGACATTTGCATTCCAAGAATCTTTATTAGGTGTGTCAAAAGAGCCTTTCTAAGGCATCAAAAGTTGCTTATTTCACCCCTGATGTTCCTTATCTAAGGAAGCTATTGCAATACTCTTCATGGGAAAACACAGATAAGCTGCCAAAAGCGCAGCTACAGTGTTGCCGGCTACCACCATGCAAATTTCAGTAAATATTAAAAGGGGACATTTCACTTCGAACTGCTGTAAGTTAGATACATTATTCTCATCTACATAACTTAGAAATAGCCTTGCACTTAAGGCAGCAAAGGGCAACCAGGCTATTTCCAGAACAGTGCTTTTTGCTTCCAGCTTGTCTCTCAAAAACTCTTGCTGGCTGCAAAAGCAATAGTAATAGAACACCATGTAAACTGGGTGTAAACAGAACTTAAACTTCGTGAGGACTTTTGTATCTAGACTACCATGCTTTTGTTTGCCCTATCCTTCTTTTAGGTGTATAAACCCTATTACAACACTGAGTCAGGTTTCAGGTTGTAATAACCCCTGCTCCAAGTTTCAAGATTATATTTAAAAAAAAAAAAAATTGAAATTTTTTAAGTCAACTAAGATTACTGCAACTGCTAGTCTCATTGTTGGTGCAAAATAAGGGGAATTGGCAAGGCACTATACAAACTGGAGTCAAGAATAGATTTGCCAGGCAACGTGTTTCAGTTTGAAAACAGACGTCACTGAAGTTCATGGGATATTCATACCATATACTACAAAAATTATCTGAACATGGGCCTTTCCTGAAAAATAGAGTTGAATTTTGTTTTCACAAAGATTAGTATAAATTATCTTCATCTCACTTGAAAATGCAGAACCAGTAGTCTAGATTGAGTAACTTGCTCTAGGAGAAAAATTAACCTTTTAATCTAAAAGAACTTCAGTTCTTCTATTAAGATATTCAAGACAAAGAAGGGAATCAAAGAATACAAAGAAGCTTTTCATCAAGTGTACTTTTTGTAGGTTGTTTCCCAGTTCTTAGTGTGTGATCTCCTGTGGTTTTAGATATTCATTCTATAACTTAAATATTAATCCACTGTTAGACAATGGTAATTTTACATCAACAATATAATAATACATGACTAGAGATAATATCCCCCTTCAACCCAACTTTCACACTCCCTTTTCCACAAAAAGGTGAGGAATAGATACTTTTCTGAAGGTTACCTGAAATACGAAATTAGAGCTTTCTACGGAATTAAGTAAAGGTGGGGGAGGAACCAAAGGACTGCAAAACAATATTGTCCTGGCTATTCTCTATCACGTGCAGAGCATTGAGTTGTCTTAATCACATATTTGTACAAGAAAAACAGATAGAGAACTAGACTTAAGTAGCAAATTTCCAAGCCCCTGAAGAACTCCATTTGTTAAAAGTGAAAATTTTCATTTGCACCCTAAACCCAATAGAATTGCTCTGAATTCTGAATTAAGCACGAAGAACCCCATGCAAATTCTTTCTAAACTGAGAGGTTATTACAATATGCACTGGTTCATTTTCCAAAGGGTCTGAAGTTTAATAATTGCATATAAAACACTACAATGCTCTTTCTTGAAGCAGAAAAATTATGGATAGCATTACATACATTCACTCTAAAGATGCTTGTTGGGACAGCAATGTCCACTTCCACGTCAACATTTAACTCCTTTCCTGTTCCCTATTTAGAAAGCAGTAATTAAGTTATAGGTGAACAAGTTAATCTTTGAGAATGCCAGAGCAAGAGAAAAGTGAACAGTTGTCATACTATGAATAAATAATAGTGCAGCAAATCAGGATCATCCTTGGGATCAACATGGCCATAGAGGTACATGCTACATTTTTGTTGCAGTTTGAACTATCTAGACATTACATAATGTAGCAGCCTTAAAATATATAATATCAAGCAAAATATCCACACCTATAACAGAGGCTGCATACAAAAACCTGCAATGTATTTTAGTCAGTCAAATTGCACTATACTAAAATCACTAGAGCAGACTATAGGGTTAATTGAAGCAATAATTAATGAATTCAATCTGTGTTTAAAATGCAAAGTATTGAAGTGCAGTCCACCCTTGTGTGGAAGGCTGATGTAGTAGAGCCATCTTTCAAATAGGCAGGAGGCAGAGTAAGACAGTCTGCTTTGAATCATGATGACTACATACAGTTAAAGGTTACCTATCCAACACCATCCAGCCAGGGAAAATTTAATATTGCATCTTCCTTCTCAATCCAAAGCATGTAATTTCTATCCTCATGTCATACACCTGAAGAACAGTCCTTCTGAGGACAAAGGCTGTGAAGGAACATAATATAGTGGGCCTGCTATAACTATTAAACTAGGGAAGGCCTTCATTGAAAGCCATCTTCTGCATCAGTTTATATAGGAATTTGCCATGGGTCTCATGCCAGTCCTTGGTTCTGGAGTCACTTTGGCTGTAATATTTCACTACATAAGGTCACATGCATCCAGTTTTCAGGTTGCCACTTATCTGGATTACAGCAACAGTGGTGTTACCTCTATTCAACAAGAGATTAAGTTAATTTCATTTAGGTTGTGTTTTAGTTGTTGGGGTTTTTTTGGTTGTGGTTTTTTTTTTTTTAAAGCGGGGCGGGTGGGGCTTTAGTCAGTGATTTAGAAATCCTCTTAGAATAAAGAGAGATTCTAGGCTGAAACTCTGAATCACCAGCCTCTGAATTTGTAGTCAGTAGCATGTTCTAGAATTGCAATGCCTGGCATCTGTAACAATTCCCCAGTGAACTGCAAATCACCATCTCCAGCTACTTCCTTTACAGGTAAAGTCCCCCAAAATTACCTGTCATGGGTTTTGTGGAAAACAGGCTTTTATAGATTCCTTCTGGCCATACGGCAAGCCTGAGGAAGCTCAGATAGAATCAGCTCTCCTTCTGTCCCAACCCTCCCTAATTAAACTTGAAAGCCCTCACCAGTGGCAATGTTGTTTTGGAAAAAAGGCAGAAAAGATATAGTAATGTTTACCTTTGTAAGGATACAAGTGTTTTCCCTTATTCTTCACTACACAAGAGACTCACTGTACCAACATCTCAAGCAAATCATAAATTGAGAATTAAGTTGTCCATCTCTATTGTCCTAAGGGACAAAGGATTGCAGTCTTTAGATCCAGTCAATACTGATATTAATTGATGATAAAGACTGTAACATACAAATGCTCTCTGCAGTGTATGGAAAAGACACATTAAAAAAAATTAAGTTCAGCATTCTGGTTTGGATTATGTTATACTGCTTAACTATGCTTCAAGCTCTCCCTAAATTAACATCTGCAGAATTCCTTCTAGCAGCAGCGATTCACAAGCATTCTTGGGGAAACTATCCAATACAGAGAGATAAGTATTTTCCCCTCCAAGTTTTTTTTCCTTTCCAAATTTGCTTCACTGATGAGTGGTTAAGTATCATCATAGTTTAGGAGACATAAAAATCCATATTTAATTAAGAAAGCTGTTAAAGTACAGAAACAGAAATTGAGAGATTTTCCTCATATTTTTAAAATCAGTTTGGAATATTATACCAATCTTCAACTATGTTATATTATACATAGTATTGAAATTAGTTGTGCATGAGAGAACTCAAAGAATTTAGGAACAAAAATCCCATTCGTTTATTATCATGGAATTCATTGTCTGAGGACCCTCCATGCAGCAACTGTGAGAATCAAATTTTCTATGGATTAGTCATTGAGAGTTAAGGCAGGGCCTTAGAAAAAGTTATATTTCCCCACTTTTTATTAATATCTTCAATTCTGCATAAGAACTTCCCTGGAGGATTTTTTTGCCATTTTTAAAAACACTAATACACTCAGTAACTTTTGTTTATCCGCTTAAGGCACATATCAATTGGTCACTGCAAGTTTTAAAAGGGTTTGGTTTACACTGCTTGTAAACAGGTTAGTTGATAAATAGCTATGTCAGTTATCTTAATGTAAGTCTTTACGGTTTAAAAAATACAAAATTCTGGGTGAAGGGATCTAACTGGAACTAAGAATGAGTTTTGCCAATAAGTATTTACAGAAGAAGCTGATTTTATATATTAAGAACAGGAAAAATGAAAAGCCATTCTTATACCTCACATTGCATTTGTTGATTTAATTATCTACATAATTTCATTCCTGTTATTTTCTGAACTAATTGGTTCAGCAAGTATTTACATTCAGAACTAGCAGAGAAACAAATTTCCAGGAAGAAGGGAGCAAATCAGAAAAAGTTTTGATGAGCTTCACATTCTACTAAGTGGGACTTCTGATACTGGAATAAGAATTCTAAGCCAGCACACTTTTTAATCAGCCTATACTGGACAATAACAGAAATTCACTCTTCAAACACTTTAAAATTTATAAAAATTAACTTACATAACTCAAACTATGTATATTGCATTACTTCTTTTTATCCAGAACTATGCTTTAGCTGAAAATAAGCATGTTAATTCACTTACGCATTAACTTTATTTAAATAACTTGGGGGTTTTTTAGGGAATAAGGTAGAAACTAAGTCAGTTCACATTCAAGCTTTAACTCTGGATAATTGTCATTATGAGATCCATGTTTCTACTTGATCTCTGGGCTTAAGTATGGTATTACGAAGAATATCTCTGTGCCCACTCATGGCCTTCACAGTCCAATATAGGCATGTAGAGTATTTAACTGTAGCAATGAGCTACTGCAAGCAATTCTACCTTAAAAAACAAACAAAACCCCCCTTTTTTTCCTTCTATACATCACACAATGATTGCTTGTCTTAGACACTGAAAGCATTTATTTACCTGATAACACAATATCTATTTTTGCAATGTTCTCTAACTTGACAATGAATAGGAACACATGCCTACACACAAAAGAGAGAACAAGAATTTTCTTTATTGATTTTGCAGATATTTGAGAGCATGATATTGCATTGTAACTAGCCCCATTTTAGTTAAGTTAATGTACCTGTTAAACTAATCAGAGATTTTATATTTTTGTTGAACTGGCTTCCACTTTGCTATCTTATTCCCAGAATGAAATTGTGTGAGTACTGCACTCAGCACCCTTGGAAGAGTTTATGTGAATACAGCTTGTTTTCTTGCATGAAGAAGTGTGCTTTGACTCCTAGGTTTTTAGGGTGTTTTTTTCTTCCTGCCTCTTAAAAGCAAAGCTGTCATAACACACAGGGACACACTTGACCGAAGAGATCCACCTTCCCCTTCAGAATCAGCTATCTGGAAAGCATATACCAAGGATAATAGGTTCTGACAGCATCTGATGCTATACCTGGCTTCTAATTATCAGTGCATTAATACTTTATCCATTTTACTAATATGTCACAGTGAAAAAAAGATAGTGGAAGAACGAAATGCTAAGGATGCTAGATTATGGCCAAATGTTAAACAGTCTTCTATGAAGCTTGTTATCAGCTTGCACTTTTCAAGACTAGTCTATAGGAGTAGGAGGCCCTCAGCTCATGTTAGTTCAGCTAAATAGATGCCTCAGCTACTCACAGGGCAAATATTTAAGTGGTCTTCCCATAGGCAATGATTCACTGTTGGGCCATGTGTTATCTTAGTGGCCACATTTTCTCTGATATTAAAAGAATTCATAGTTAGCTATGGGTACCTGCCAGTTGTACCATAAATGAGAGATGGATTCTATTTGTCTAATCTTTTTCCCTTGGCCACCTGAAAAGCACAACCTTATCAAATAAGAGGAGATGAACAAAAGCTGTTCACATATTATACAAGCTGTTTATAAAGCACTGAAATGCTCAGATGAAAGTCACTGCATAAGTGCAAAGTATTAATTATTTTTATAACATTAATGCGTGCATGCACTGCAAGTATACATTATTAATAAGGTGGAATAATGAATCACTTTGATTTGAAGCAGCATGTTAGTGTTAGACTAAAAGAAATATGTCTTCATAACAGACTTGTTGCACAAAAATTTTAGTCCTCTACTTGCTTTGACCTGAAGGTAGCTGAAAAAACCCCAGTGTTTTAGGAGTGATTCTACCTGCTAATTAGCTCTGACCCCCAAGCATTTTAACTTATTACCCTTTCCCACAGGAAGTCTGACCTATTTGAGTTCACACTACTCCTGATCCTGAGTTGTGTACTCATCTATACTGAGTAGTATCATACTAACTGTAGCATATTACTTAAGGAAAATAAGGTTCTTGGTGTCTGGTCTACAATAAGCACTTTGACATGCAGTACTTCAGTACATCAGATAAGATATTTCTGTACAGCCATTTGCCCCTTCTGCAACTTAAACGTATCTTTGTATATACAGGTGAAATTATCTAGTTGATTATTCCTTCTGATTTATTTCATAAAATAGCATCTCTTCTCTACCCAGATTACCTAAGTATATATCTAAGAAGTCTGCTCATTTCCTGATTTACAGAAACATGTCATATGGATATTGATTCAAGTTTTCAATACTTAAGCAAGTCCCTTACTATTTCAGTTGTTTGCAATTTTTCACTATTTCTACTGATCAATTCTCCTTTTATGAGTCACCTCAGATGAGGCAACTGACGGGGCACAAAGGAGCAATTAAGTCCATTTGTTACATTAATTCATGTAAGTTTTCTAGAAGACAAAAGCTAAAAAACACTTGTGTCTAAGGGGACAACACCTCAGTGAAGGTTTATTCTGTGCAAAGCTAAACTTCCAAATTCTGTTCATTTTGCTATCTTAAAGGAAATGCTATCTCCTCACTACTTAACTGTAGATTATTTTTCAATATCCAAAAGTGTTTAAAAAAAAAAGCAAGCATGTGGAATGTAAGAACTTGTGACAACATAAAATGTTCTGTGAATAAGTAACATGGCGAGAAACCATTATAATCCCTTGGATATAAACAAAATAGCTGTTCTGCATATAGTGCATTTCAGAGGTTTTGTAAAGTTCTGCCTAAAGCAGGAACAAAAGGCTTCTTTCCTCATTATATCACTTGAACATCTCTCCCACATCCCTAAAAAGCTACCCAGGATTTCCATTTCTTTCCTTCTTTCTACCAGCCTCACTGCTGATCACTGATGTGTTTCACTGAAAAGAAGATTTTCAGAGGGTTCACAGAAGTAACAGGTCTACTTACTGCTGTTCTTGCACCACCCACCTCAAAATGTGAGCACAATTATACAAGGTATAAAAACAAAGCACTGCTAATTCCTTAACTTTCCTGCTTACTTTACATCTCTGTGCTCAGAGAAGAAAATAAAGATATTATGGAAAGGACTTACTCTCTTATTTTCATATGTGACAGGGAGTAGGTGGGAAAGGGAATTTCTTTTACCCTTTTAACTTTACATGGGCTTAAAGGGCAAGCCCACGGCCTATTAAATGATCCACGTTTACAGTCCACTTAATAGAGCCCAATCAAACTGTAAGACTTGTTAGAAAGAACGCACTTTCCAGATGGGCTCTAGAACTAATGAAAACAGCAGTGAAAACTGAGCTTATTATCAGTGTTGCTTCTATGTTTGGTCTATTATAAGCTTTTAGTCCATAGCCTTCTCTACCTCCCTCAAAGTCCTGTTAGCTCTAATCCCGTGAACTGAAGTCTACCATTTTCAGTCATCAGCTATGAATGTTTGCAGAAAAGCCCTATTTGTTCAATTTCATCATCCAGATCTCTAAAGTTAGCTTTCACATTGTCAAGAATGCATTTACAGAGCATATTTCAGACATGACTGTTTTTTATTAGGAAAGAATTTTTAAAGCATCAAGTTTCAAAGTGATAATTGTATTTACTTAATTTATATTTATAAAGCAACATATTGTGTCTTACAAAGGTATGTCCTGTTTAAGTAACATCATTAAACTGCTGTAATTACCCTTAAGAAACTTAAACAATCCAAGATGTGGTATTGCCTTCAGGCAAATGAGCAAACATGTCAAAGAATATTAAGCATAATATTTTAAATAGGATTTGGAATAGCACTGCATACCTGTTGAACATTGATAAGTAATGATGCCAGAATTACTGACTCCAAACACTTCTCTCTATGAAAAGCCTCACTACTCCGTTTCTCTTTACATTTCAGTACAAATAAAATAGTCCACTCCTAGAACATGTGGGTTTGTTCCCACCTCTGTTCTACTTAGCCTCTAGATTAGGTTTAATTTTCACAGATTGATACTTTCAATCAGTCCATGACAAGCAGATTGCTAATGTATTTCCTCACTGTCAGACTTCTTGGGTGTTGATGCTTTGCACAATACTGGAAAGGCCCAGAGACAGTATATAAGATTTATACAAATAAATGCTGAAATGTGAAGTAAAAGCAGCCTCTTGGAATACTGCCTCTGGCCCTCTTTCAGCACCACTTTTGTTGGAAATCTATATTTTAAAACTACTTCAATTAAGCTTAGTTTTTAAACTAAAATGTTTAACATGGACAAAGCTAGTGTAGTGAAAGAGCTTTCTGAAGACATGTGGTGCCTTGTTATTTTAGACTTCATCCAAGTCTCATTCAATTCCGATGTAAATAAAAGGCAAAAGTTCTTATTTATTTTTTTTCATTATGCAGATAGCAGCACTATTTTTCTTACTTTAGAAGACTAATTTTTGTTAATTTTAAGCTTTTTACATTAACCATCAAGCATAGAATCAGTTTAAAATGTACTTTGATGACATTTTCATCTAATCTTTGAGTCTTTTTGTAAATACTACTTAATACGTTATTTATTTATGGAGCACTAGCAAGGAACTTTAGAGCTGCATTCTTTTACTGAGAGGTAGACAAAGCAGAACAAAAGAATAAAGAAGTAAACTGAGATTCTTTTAAACTTTCAGTAGTGTAATCAGAAATATACCAAGACAGACACATTGGTATTCACAAATAGACAGAGAAAACTAAAGTAACTGAGTTGGAATTCTCTTCCTAAATCCAATTTGAAAGAGCAGTCCTAGTTTCAACAACTATTCCATTGTTTTTACAATTGCCTCCTATAACACCCATCTTCATGCACCTAACAGGCTTTATTCTTCCTATTTTCAGGAAAAGTGGTTTTCCACAAAGGAAAACCACAAAGAAAGTATGCAATTTTCTAAAAAACTACAGAAGATATTTCAGCGTTCATTAAAAATACTAAACTTACAGCTCTGAAGAAAGAGAGCCTGGTGATGCACAGAGCCTGTATAACAAAGATGAGGAAATGCATATATCATGTGGTCAAAACTATTCTACAGAGACAAGAAATTAATGAAATGTAAGAATAACCCCAGTGTCCAGGATCTGTAGCTCCCACTTGGGGCTTTTACAAAAAACAAACAAGCAAACAGCCTGTATCCCCTCCAGCCACCCAACCCCGCCCCCCCCACCACACCCACACATTCTCGATTTTAGATCTTTGAATATTCATTTTGTAACATCAATGACAAAATCAAAACATCAACTTCTCAGCTAAGTTATGCTTGAATTAGCAATCTATTTTATAAGAGTTTCATAAATTATCCTGTTATCACAATCTGGACTGTGTAAAGACTATTTCACCTAGGAAAGAGCCTGGCTCTCCAGATACCAATTTTAAATACTGTACTCTATGGCTTTAGACAAAGCAAGACAAAAAAACCCCCATCCAAATAGAACGTTTGGTTATCATACACTATAAGAGTCTCCTAAATGCTGTCTTAAGTAGCGTGATGACAAATAATAAAGAACTCTCTTTCCAACATCCCTTCTGTGGTTCTGAGGTAAAAGGAGTATTACTTACAAGTTAAGAAAACTGATGCACTACTAGCATTTCTCAGATATGCCACACTATTTTTAAAGCAGATGGGTACATGATCTAAATAGGCCTTAACTCCACTGTGTTTTTCCCCAGATACAGAAAATCCTGGCAGTGTGGACTTTCATTGCCACAAAATGAATGGAGAATGGAAAAGAAATTATTTGAAAGGTGCATGTTATCTACCTAAAACCTGTAGGCCACAAATTACTACAGGCAGCCACTGCAATAGCTTAACCATGTGTGCTAGGGTATAAACCCTTGCTTCCCCAATAAAGCCCACTAGTCCAGAACACTGTTCCAAGACAAACAGAATTAAGAAGCAGTTTCACAAGTCACTGAGGTGACTTTCAATGTTACATTCCAGATCTGCTCTGAAGGAAACAAACTCCAGGGATGCCTGGGGACGGACTGGCCTTATCTCAAATTTGCAAAAGCAAACAAACAAAATTCAAGACATAAGAATGGCATAGTATGGTCCAATAAAACAAGAGTATAAAAAGAAATAAATGAGAAGGGAAGAAGGGCTAAAGGAATAACACGGTCAAGACTGCAAATAGCTATTATTTTGACTTGTAAATGAAGGGTAAAAAAAGGCAAAAGTAGAGATTACTGACATAAGGAAGAGTAAGAAAAAAATATTACTGTGATAGAAAAATATTGAGGATGTTGACATATCATTTTCATATCTATAGATATTATGTCTTAATTTGAATGTAAATAAAATGCTAAATAACAACACATTACTGCTGAGCAGATTTCTGAAATGAATGTACTACCAGATTAAAATGTCTAACAACATTTTTCTATTTACAGTCAGCAATATTACACATGCTGTTTATACTTTCAGTTGATCTTCAATGCTCCATAACCAGAAAAACACCCAAATCTACAAAGATAACATTTTTGACTCAAGAAACTCCTTAGGTGCAAGAATCTTTCTCCATTCTTAACAAGTACTCTCTTTGCAGAAGACTAGTAAGAAGACAGATTAGCGGGATTCTACTCTGAAATGATTAGTAGAAGACTATTGTAGGTTCCTGTATAAAAGTATGTTTATTGGGCAAAATAGTTTCATAAAGAAAACCAGTCAGACTATAGCTAAATTGCAATAAAAATGTTTATATTTGGGAGCAGTTTAACAACTAACTCCATAAATGATCTCCCTTAAAAAATAAATACAAAATATTCTGGAAACACTTCTTGTTTACAAAAGGTTGCATAATAAAAAAATCCACTGTTTCTTTAATAAACAATTAATAACAATAAACAATTATAACAACACTGTAAATTAATGGAATAGAAACTATTGTATAAGTTATGGAAGTGTTTTAGATTGATTCTTACTGTAAAATATTGCATTTCGTAATAAACTAAACTAAGGTAAGACCACAACAAATAAACACAATAAACAGAAAATCCAGTAGACCAACAGACCAAAGGAAAAAGTGAAACATGATAGAACTGCTGTGCTTAAAGGTTGTTAAAATATTTTGTATATTAATTTGAGTTAAAATGAAAAATGTCACTTCATCCTAGAAGTATCAATACCTGAATAAAAGGTATTAGAGACCCACTAAAGCAAGCAGGCCTCTGATAAAGCTGTAAGGTTGCTAGAGCATCTAGAGAAACACATGAGGAGATGGATGTGTTAAAAAAAAAAAAAAAAAAGAGGGGCTTTGCTATAATTACTGTATTAGTAATGAATTTTGAGAAGTCTAAATGACAATTCTCAATAATAAAAATTGCAAAAATTCGGAAATAAACCATTTGTATAGTCAATACTATCTCTGGAACAAAGTAGTACTTCAGTTTCTGCAACAGAATTGTTGCCTATTTCTATCCTCTCTCAAAAACTACTGAGCTTCATTTTAAAGCACAAGTATAGGAAATAGTGTGAGAATCACATTAAACCTCAATGAAATATTTGATTTTTACAGTATAAGAATAATAGATGTGGCTGTTAATGATTTTCAAGTCACAAGCACATACTAATCCTTTTAATCTTTTATAAAGTATTTCTGCAATCACTGTAGCTGCCATAATGCTTATAGTCCAGTAAAGTCTGTTGTTAAGACACATGAAGCACCTCATTGTTCAGAAGCAAGTTTAGTTGTTGGGCCCTTCCTTGGTCTTGGGCTAGCAAGTAAGAATGGAATTAGCAAATACTTTAAACAAATTCATCATGAAATAGCTTCACTAAAGTTTCCATCTTGAATAACATAAGTATGTATTTAAGCTTATGAAAATATTTGAAAGGCAGGACCTGAATCACCTGGTTCTAAACTCTAACCTGAATAGTTAAGATTTTACAAATGGAAAAGTAACAGTTCTGAAGATGACTATTAAAGAGCTTATACAAAAAAGTGAGAAGAAAATGATTTTTTTGAACTAAGGATACCTAGGATTGTCAAATGTGTTGTTAACTATGTTCTGTTAACACACATACATAAATAGCTACCCATACTTCATAAAAAATAAGTAGTATTAAAGCCTTGCCATTATAGAACTAGTAGAACACCTGTACCTCCCACCAAGGCACTAGTGTTTCATTACAACTGCAAAATTTACACAATGAGAGACTTTAAGAAACAAAACTAAATGCTACCTCTAAACCACAGTTTTCCCACCTGAAATCAAGCCTAGTAAAGAAGCAGAAACTACATGTGTGACACTCTTTACGTTCCCAAGACTTAAAAATCTACCAACTGCTGTCTAGGTAGTTCAGTCACTATTGTCCTGTACACCTGGATTTCCACCCAGCTGTGTAGATCTGTGTTAAGCATTACTTAATCTGACATCCAATGTTCTTTGCAGCTGTGCCTGATTAGAGTACTGGGGGATCAGGCCCTTTATTATAGGAAGACTTTGGTGGAGACATAGTTTATTGCATGTTTTTAGACTTCAAAGCTTTTAAAGACTGTAAAACTGGGTGAGTATTATGAAGTTGTAGAAATCAAGGTAGTTTGGGTCTTAATATAAATTTAAGTATTGTACTTTGCATTTGTTTCTATATTTTCTAAGAACAGTTCTGGATTACATGCAAGTAATGTTTCTAGGTGGGGATTTTGGGTACTTGTTACAGTGAAATTTAGTTAACACATGAAAAGAAAAGGGTTATAATGAGAGCAAATAGATTCCTTAAAGCAAAGAAGCCCTGTTCTTGCCACGTAGTACGTGGGAAGTGCTCACTTTTTTTTTTTTTTTGGTCACTTTGCTGTTGAAGAAGGAAGAGAATATACTTTGCACAAAACATTTCAATACCTGTTATGCTACAGAATCTGGGTGAATATCTGTAAATACTTTAATCATAGCTTACAGCTCAGGGCAGACCTCAGAAGTAATTAAATACTCAGGTAGTGAGGCAAATGCTGAAGAGCTTTAAGTCACTCCCAGCAAGGATTTGCTTTCACTAGCTCAATGCTAACTTGGGTATTTTAAGTACTGCACTACTGATGCACTTTGAAGGAGAGCTACTGACTGATACAACGATTTTGAGAGTAATATAGAAAATTTCTGTTTCAACTTATATTTTATATGCTTTAGACCTTCTTTAGAAGACACATATCCTAGAACTTCTCAAACTACCCAATATTTTGCTAGGTCTTAGGCTGAAATCTGGGTTGGTCAGCAATGTTAAAATTGTTCTGACAAGTGACAAAATCTTTGTTGTTAGATATCTAATTTTCTGCTAGTAGAAGTAGTAAGCTAGGCATTGAATTTTGAGGAAATGTAGTGGTTCTTGACATTTAAGTGATTGTTTTCTTTTGGCATTCAACCCTAAGATTCTAGTTATAAGTCCTCCTGTCAAAGTTTACTTATTTTACTCTTGTAGATCAAAGCTACTTTGGTCTCAAGTTTTGTCACTCAAACCATAATACTTACAGTTTTTACTTTCTGAAGTAAAAACATGAAACAGCTATGAATATCCAAGGAACTTAAACTTGAAGAGGCCTTCTCAGTCACATAACCTTCAAATATAAACCTTGTCCTTACACTACATTTGATGGTTTCCTTGCTTATGATAAGATTCTGCAACCTTGTTATCCTTAGCCTTGTAAGAAGGGTAGCAAGTTAAGGCAGGATTCTAGCTCCAGTTTGGATAGGTAGAGGACTTAAAAGTTTAGCTCCAAAAAAGGTATCAAAGGGAAGAAAGCCAGTTACAAAGATTATTGGGATCCAGAATAAAATGTGATGCATAGAAAAACAATAACACGCTAAACAGTCAGAAATACTCAAGTAGTTAGTTTTGAAGGCCTTCTGCTCTGCTGTAGATCACTTGAATGAACTCATGGCCACTAGTGCTTGATTCTGCCTAAATATCAGTTGTGCTTATTACTAGGCTGGATAACTTCTTGGTTGCTGGGAAAAATAAGAATTTAGTCAGCATTTTTCTTGTCACCATTAAACTATTGTTATTTCATCATGACTTTAGGAACTATGGCTTCTGGTTATTTTCTTTCCAGCTGAGACAAAAAATGAAAATCACAATTGCTCTCTACTTTTATTGCACTTACCACACAGAGTTCCAAAAATATTATTTGCAGTGACTGTGTTATTGAAACTGGCTTTTCTGGGAAAAATCAGAACAACTGAAGCCTTGTTTCTGCAGATTTTATTGCTATGCGCAAATGTAAGGACCGTGGTAATCCTGGCTTGTGCCCCTATCTGCATCTCCTGTTCAGCAAGTTTTGCATGTGCTAAGTGGCTGGCTCTTATGCCTCACAGACCAGGTAACTGTTCAGCTTGTTCTATAGCCCTTCTTTTGGCAATAACATTAATATCCATTTCTGTCTTCTACCTATTCAGCAGTTTTCACAAAAGGTTTAATATCTTTTACACCTTTTTTCCTCTGGCCAGTTTCTTCCAAAAACAGTAGGTATTTAATTCTTTCCAGTTCATATGATTATGCTCCAAAGATTTTTTCCAAAGGTATTACAAATCAGAAATTCAGTCTAATGAAACAGTTGTCCAAGTACAGTGCTTTAGAAAACTAGATTACCAAAGTACAAGAGAATGGTCAACAAGTATTGTATCACTGGTGTTTTGCTGTGTGGTTTGTTTTTTTTTTTTTTTTTTTTTACAGAAATGTTTCTGAAAGTGGCACAAATGGCAAGCATTCTTCACTTGCTCTGCAATATATCAGTGGTTTTAAATAGGCTTGTCTCTTTCCACTGCAGCATATTAGCTATTTACTGGATATTCAGGATATACGATACTCCCTTTCAGCTCCAGAAGAGGGGAAGTGATGTGCATAGGTGATATTACGTAACTGTTTAGAAGTTCCTAGTAATGTTGTTATAGTCTAGAATCCACTACAAATTTTTCTGCATGCTTTCTTATCTTCTAAAGGAAAGAACCCCCTCCTTTCCCCAAGCTTCAGAGATAGGACTTTGGAGTCTCACCCAAACAGCACGCAAGTATTTGCTGTGTCCTTTACACGGTTAGCACAGTCTCTTAACCACTGAATGAGTCTTGGCTTTTGTTCTATGGGCTCCCCAACAGCGCTCAATAGCTACAGGGCTCTATACCTCCCCCTTGTGCGCCTCGCCCGCAGAAATCCAGCCTGGGAGAACTCTGCCCGTGCTGTGTGCGAGTGACCTCTTCAGCCAAGTCAGCGTCATTACAGAAAGGTCACGGTGCGAAATTGTACTGACTTCCAAAATTAATAGTTTTTGAGGTACAGCTGCCATTTTTCCTCCCTTGAAGACCTACAATAGAATGGAGACTAAAGGGGAAATGTATTTTTAGTGGTAACTTTGGAAAAGTAATTTTTTGTTAGTAAGTAATATGTTTTCTTTAAGTATATTCACAAATTTGTGTGCTGTTGCCAGATGGAGAATTATTAATAATTATTAAACAAAACGAATTCAAGGGTGGACCATGAAAGTGTATTAAACTAACTGCCAAGGAGCTTTGCAAGAGACCGAGAAGTTGGCATGAAGCATATTTGCTGCGATTCAGCAATAGTTGTATCTGCAGACTATTAACATAGCATAATTACAGGTTTCAAGAAGGGAAATAAACCAAAAGTTACAAATTAATTGATACTGATGATATTACTTAAAAGTATACTTGATTTTAAAATCGTCTACTACTATGTCAGTCAGCAGTGTTTCTCATTATTCATTCTGCTCATTGATTAAGATTTGCCTTCTCATTTAACGATTCTGCAAGTTAAGATTCAGAAAAGCAAAGTTTACATTAAAATTCAAAGAACATGAAGCTTTTTTCTAGATTTCTTGTAAACATCTTGATATTAGCAGCCTCTGAAATGAATACAACAATGATGTAAAAGACCTAAGCAAAAAAAGCTCCATAGCTTGTACACAACTTCCTAGTTCAGTTGATGTTCATGTACAGTTCTGGAGTCATATCACTGAAGACTGATGTTCTGCCAGATAAAATAAGAGCAACAAGATACTATACTGAAGCATTACAACAGCGCATCTTTGCTATTAAAACACTGCAACCTCATTGCTGCTGTCAAACTCCCCTAAACTGCCTATGCTGTATTTTGTAGAAGAAATCAAGAACTTCTAATCCATTCTGAACAGAACTGTACTTGTACTAATGACAAGAAATACAGAGTATGTGAGTCTGATGGCACCAGTGAGGGCGTTTTTTGCTGTATTATGAAAGTAAATGCCTGTTGACCCTAGGCTCTATATAGTGGATGTTTAGTAATTCTGTTTTTAGAGATCCTCCATGCCTATGTGCTGCCTATTCTAAGACAATTTTCACCCCACAAAATTGATTTTGTAACTCAGTAGGACTGAAATATGTGTTAAAGCGTAATAGACTGGTGGTGGTAAAACCATTCAGGCCAACAGAAACAGTGTTCCATTCTAGTAAAACAGTATTGTCTACAGACTGACTCTCAGTACCTTAATAGTCTTATTAATGACTTGATAAGTAGTACCCTATAAAAAAAACTTTGTGTCTCTTGCTTTCTTAGCAAAAAACTTTGTAATAAAGTTTGCTGTTCAAGTTATGGAAGTATGGATGTTTTCAAAATTGAAATACTAAAAAAACTAAGTTCCTTTGAGGCAATATGTGTCACAGTGAATTCTCACCTGTAAGACAGACAGTTTAGGTACTTTTCTTCTAGTTGCATTACCTGTGGATAGGAGTTGGCAGAGCAATTCTTTCTCCCTGTGCCATCCATTGGCACAGAGATGGGGGAATGGGTGGGATTCACCTCGCCTGTTATAACAAGCTAATAATGAAGTGTTTAATCTGAAGTATTTGCCTTAAGTTCTTGTCAATGTACCAAACAGGTGACTCTTGGTAGGTGTGCTTCTCTAGTGACTGCAGATGGAGTCGAGGGTGACTTGATCAGGTTAACTATCTAACCTACAGATGGGTAAAATCAGGTGAAAATGTCTTTAGTATTAATTAATAGTAATTATTTTTCCCTTAAGGGTGGTCCCTCTGTTGCTACTACTCTATTTTACAACTCAAAAGTATCAGTAACAGTATGTCAGGTGTCATATTACCTAACCCAACAACAACAACAAAAGAATTACTAGAAGTAAACAGCTTGTGTTGCCCTAGTCTCCACATCAGTACCACTGGCAGACTGAAATATCTTAGTGAGGAGGAAGGAAGAATCTAAGAGAAGAAACACAAGAGGAGGATTCCCTGGCTGTCATAATTGTGCAACTTCTACAATTCCCCTTTCCTGCTTCATGGAAGTCTGAAAGAGAACAAACAATTGGAATGCTTTTGCACCCGTAACAGTGATTCTTGTCCTTTTTTCCAAAAAAATGTCCTTGTCCTTTTTTCCCAATAAAATACCAAACAACTGTTAATGACATGACATGGCTGTCATATTGCTTGATGGGCATTAGAATTTAGGCATTACAATTATATTTTTGGGATAAGCTTCCTGACCTGTGGGCAAGGCTCATGATGCAATTCCTTTGTTTAGCATACTTAGAGCCACAGCTTGTCTTGGTTTAGAAGATCAGTTGGCTTCTGTTTGTAGGACAATCTAAGCTTGACTACATAACGAATGTACTCACTGTGTTAAGGTATGGCTTTTTTCACTTCCAGAACAACTGAACACACTTGATGTCTCTACGAATGGTCTTTTGACGCTGTAAAAATTTCAGTGTCTCAATATTCAGCTTGTCTGGGATACATTTTCACTGAAGGCTCAGAAAAGAATAAAGGCAATGCTGTTGTCTTCAACAGTCACAAACAAGACTCTCTGGAGATATTTTCTACAAAGTAACTTTTCACCTTGGAATGAAAGCATATACAAGCACATATAGCCATAACATGACTTTTCAAAGCTGTACTTTTTTAATATTGTTGACAAAGATCTAAAATCTTCAAACTGACAGCTCTGTTTATTCCCTCTGCAAACCTGTACCAAAAGGTACAGATTTTAAAAATATGTTAAGGGCTGATTTCAAAGGAGAAGTTCAATTATGGTATGTATGAAGACACTGTTTAGTGATGGACATGAATTCCTAAGCTTGCATAGCCACAAGGCCTATACATGTGACTATCTGAAAGCAATCAGGGGTAACAATGCAAAATATTAGTAATTTCAAAGTGTTGAAAGACTTCACGGCAAAAGATATGAAGAAATTTAAAGCACAAGTGTTACAGGAAAGTGATTGCTATGTTCCTTTAAGGAAATGTTGAGAACTTTAAAACAATTATGTAGTCTTCAGATGTAACTAAAGAACCTTACAGGAAGTTCTGAATGGGGAACTACAAATTCTATCCTGTCCAAACAGGACTTTTTGGACAAAGTTTTCTTTTGAGAATATCAAATATGCCCAGTTGACTTGAAACCAAAATAGGTTGTGAGGAACTATTAAACTAGAGGTATAATCTACCCTGTGTGTGTTAAGCAATCATACTAGCATTAAGGCTCAAACCTGTGAAGTGGCAAACGCTGTCTGTGCAGTGCTGGTTGACGTTAATTTCTAACAGCTTTAGAAGGAAAGGAAGACAGTGGAAAGTATTATGAGTTATTCAGCCCTCACTGATACTGCAAATGTAGCTTTTATAACTGTTATAAACACATGTTAATAAAGAACTTAAACCAAACAAACTTACACAGCAGTTACTTTTATGTTTTGTCATAGAACAAAAGCAAATACACATAAATTTCACTACTAAGTATCAAAAGAAGTTTTGAAATTTGGAACATCTAAATGTCTTCTGGAAATGTCTTACATAGGAGGATATTTGGCTAGATTTAGGTTATCTTATAGTATAGACTCCAAATCCCATTGGTATGGGGCTTGGAGACATTCTAATTAATTGACAGTAAAAACTGTATCAGCTGCCTGATACATGCTCTTCAGGGGCAAATTGTGAATTCTTTCACCTAGATTAATGAGGTAACAGTCACACAGAATGTTGTTAGAGCCAATTCTGTTTCTAATTTTGCCATGTGGCTCTTGAATCAAGTAGAACTTCATTTCCCAAGCAGAAAACAATGAAACACTTTAAGACAACTAAAGAGGTTAGAATGTGCTATTCTGTGTGCTTACTAACCACTGCATGATCCACTGTTACGTGACTACCTCTAAACAGGCCTACTGTGATACCTGTCCTTAGGTATCTTCCACAATCAGAAGATGATGATATCCAGTGACTTAGTTAAAAGGTATGCACTTACCTTACATCAGGGACTGGATTGCCAGCAACTCTGCATTCCAGCAATACTTTGTTTCCTTCAGCAACTTCCTGGCTCCGGAGCTTCTGAGTGAATCGAGGTGGTGAAGACTGATTCTCTTCCATGTTGGTGAAAGGGTGGCAAAGGACCATTTTGCTCTGAGTGATGCTCTCCCTTTCAGAAAAGTGTTCTCCATGCAGATGAACCCCAGGTAATTTTGCCTCAGGCTCAGTCTCGTGATGTGGCTTGTCAAACTCCTGGTTCACTGAGGTACTTACAGCTGGTTGTTTCTTTTTAGGAGACAGGTATCCACTGTCTGGAGAAGAAGAGTCCCCATCAGGACTTCGGCCTCTTGTCTTTGCTGCCTGTCTAAATATAGATGACAGTTCCTCTATGAATGTGGCAGCTTTGTCACACAGCTTGTTCCTGAAAGGAACTTCCCCCTGGGATGCTGATTCAGACTTTGGGCTTGTCTTAGGCACACCTGGACCATCTTTCTCCAAATGTTTCAGGCTTCTAATGAAGCTGGGACTAGCAGTTAGCAAAGGTGAGGTGCTTGCTTGCCTCCTGGAAACTGTGACAAAACTACTTGCTGTTTGAGGTGCAGCGGATTGCTCTTTCTGATTCCCTGGGAGAACGTGACTTGCAGCAGATGAAGTCAGACTGCTTGCCTGAGGCCTCTGTAAAGCATCTTCCTTGAGCAGTTTGGTATTCCTCAAAGAAGGATTTTCTGAAGTGCTAGAAAGAGAGGTGTTGAAATAATGAGTAAAGTCTGGTGCTGCATTCTGATCCTCCTTCATGGAACTGGCAATGGCTTCCCGAGCTATGTCAAGGCTCTTACACATCTCCTCCTGGGTAAGGAAGGCAGAAAGTTCATTTGAAAATTCCCCATTCTGTATGTCTGATAGGGAATCAAAGAGAAAGTCATGGTAGGATGAAGCTTCTGACATATTTTCAGGATATCCCTTATTGGTGCCTCTCTCTGCACAGTAAGCCTCCTTCAGCATTAAAGAAAGAGGCAATGCCTGGCCACAGCTTCTGTCTTGCATCCTGGAAGACACAAATACAATTCCTTAACAAAAAAAAAAAATTGTCAATAGAAAAACCCTGTTATATCCTGGTTCCTATAAGCTAGACACAAAACTGGGAGAAGAGCAGAACCCAACAGTGCATGAAATACTTACCATAAACCTTGGTTTCTATTAGAATGGGCCAGGGCTGCAAATTGTCTAGGTGGAAATGAGAGCACTTAGAAGTCATTCTTCTCATGTGTCTTCCTTCAGAACTATGAAGACATCCTTTGTCTGTATGTTGCCTAGCACAAGCTCCATTCCACTGGACCTCAGTGATTTGTTATTTCACATCTGATTTGTTATTTCACATCAATGCTATTACACTTCACTTTTTCTGGTTTTAGGCTTATGATGATTTGGGGAATATATTTACTTTTTACTTTCCCATAACACTGCGTTCCAGACACTAAACCAACAAATTCCAAGTGGAAAACACTGTTCTAGTTGAAACCATTATGAGAATCTACACAAGGATGTTTGGATTAGAAATTCCAAGTTATCCTTTCTGTTTAATGTTGATAATGTGTTTAATATTATTTTACTTCTTGTGTTAACATTTTTAATTTGTTACCTTTCAGTACAATTTAGTAGCACTTTTCTCAACACTGATAAGTGGACTATCAAGTACCACATGCTAAAAGTAAAACACTAAAGAAATAGATTTCACAACCTATGTATCATCCTGCACCACATAAGTGTATAAGGTATATTCTGTACCAGTTTCACATAGTACAGAAGCATCTATACATCTCCATGTTTCCCACATTATTTTAGAATGAGGATGAGCATTCTCCACCTCTGTAAAGCCAGCAAGAAACAAGACACCAGGGAAAACGCTCTTTTCCCATAGAATGATCTGCCTGAAACTCTCCTTATTGAAATTGATTTGTCCTGCTGGTCACAAGATTGTGGGTGATCTGATCTTAAAAGTAATTGCTGCCTCTGCAAAGCATTTAATTAAGTTGAACATCAATGTTTTTAATTACCCTTGAAAATGCGCTTCTTATTATGATCATTTCTAGAAGATTAATTCTGCACAAGATTTTTTAAAATATTATATTTTCTCTTAATGGTCCAAAGTATTTCTTCACTGATAGATAGGTGGCTTGACAGTCATGAGATGCACGCGGATGTATTTTACACCAGCTTGTGCAGGCTCCAGTTACCTTTAGTCACTTCACCAGGGCTTACCCGGCATGTAGTCATTAACTGACTGATAGATTATTGGAATTCTTGGCCTGGCATATGCATCTCTTGATGTGCCTGCTTGTCTTGCCAACAGATTACAACTCAACACATAAAATAGAAGTATAAGGGAACCAAAGCATTTTAGGATTTGATATATGTTTTTACAGAATACAGTGGTAGGCTTATTCTTTGCTGGGGTTACATCTTTCTTTCCTTTTATCTGTGTTTACAGGGCAACAAATTTAGCAACCATGTCAATCTCTTGTCAATGAAATCTAAAAAAGTATATACAGTATAACTGACTATCACATAGCAGCTTTAAAGAATGAATCTGAGAAGCCAAGCAAACAGTTGGTCTAGAGGCTCAGCTGTTAAGGCATAAACTGGATGAATGCCAGGGAACGAAGGGTTAAACGTGGAGATTTTCTGCCTCCTTAATCTTAGTTATTTTTTAAAACTTTGTATTAAAAAATGAACAAAAGTGCTAGTTTACTATTTAGATAACTCATAAATATCTGCGCTTCAAATGATATCTTTATTTAAATCTGATTCGTACTGGTTCCTAGCTTGCTCACATCTCAAAGTGATACATTACATACTCAGATAAACTTCTCTGACTTCCAACACCAAGCTGCTCTGGTGTTTCAATGGGTTACGGGTCAGAGGACAATTTCACCTATTGCTAGCTACCCGACACAATGATTAAAATGAATGTGTTATGAATTAGCATATCTCCTCCTAATACACTCTTTCGTCACTCATTAGAAAAATATAATGGCTACATATGTCATAATTTTCAAAGCCCAATGTCTAAATTTAGGTAAATCAATCTGTAGCTGGGTATTTAGATAAAGTCGATTAATTTAAATGTGCTGGTTATTGGCAATTTCTCATGCTGATAAGCTCTCTTGGTGAGAAAGGTCTGGTGCCTAAAAATGGATTTATATGTCTAGCTTTAGACAGCTGAATGGAAGCTTCCAGTATAAAGACTTTTCTTCAGCCACACTGTAAATACATAAAACCACTATTCTTTTAGAGCAACTTGTAACCACAGCGAACTGGAGGTGAAGTATCGCTAACCCTATCAAGTAGCATATAAGATCATAATTAGAAATTTCGAATGCTATTTCTAGCTTCTCCAAGTTAGACTACAATGTATTTATAACAGTTTTCATCATCATTACTCATTAGGTAACCTGCAAGCCATATACTATATCATTTAAAGACACAAACATGAAATACAACGTTGCATGCAGATCAGTGTTCAGCTATACTTCCAGCATTATTGCATATAAACTATTTATGGAGTTCTATTTGCTATATATTTAAAAATTACTCACAAGTAAATGCACATTTTAATATTACGCTGTTTAAATATTCATTCAGAAAATAATATAGATGCTCTAAGGAATAATATGGTAAATAGTAAATTCAAAATGTACTGGATTACAATAATATCAGAAAACATTTGAATAATTAATCAAATTAAGGTATTCAAGAGATAAATAATGAAATATGGAAAACCATAGAAAATCAAAGGACTCATTTCAAGAAAAGTATAAGCATCCTGAATTTGCTGAACCTGTCCAATGAAAAATTATTACTCAAAAAAATATGACCCAAAGCCAATCTGTTCAAAGGAATAATATGAAGGAAGAAATGTATCTAGTAAGAGTTTTTAAAACAAAAAAGGCATATATTTTGCCTCTGAATTTTGAAATCCTGCAAAATTACTCCCCGAAGTACAATAATTAAATTTAGTAGAAAATATAAAACAGACCTTACAACGAACAGGCCAATATGAAGAGTCTCAAGTATAATTAACAGCAGGTAAAGTTGCTTTTTTCCTTCTTTATCTAAGTAGGCTTAAAGTTGCTCCAGCTATTCACTAAAGATTGCTTGGTCCTCAGCAAGCATCGAGAAAACTGTGGCCTCTGCGTTACATCTGTCCTCTGTGACTATGTACTTCTTACCCCACTCATCTATATTTGGTAACTGAACTCATGTTTCAGCAGACTGCCACTATCTGGAATTCCAGTAGAAGCAACGTTAGGCCTGGAAGTGGCACAAAGTTCTGTGCACTTACTACTCAGAAATTCAGAGAACTTAATCATTTAAATGAGCAATTTTTGTTGTATTTAACACAGTATTTTAGGCTGTTTTAAAATATTATTCTGAAATTCTAGGATGTGATTTTTGCTCATTATTAAAAGGCCTACCTCCACAGGTCATAGAAAACACAATGTGTGAAAGTTAATTTTTGAAAAATAGTTTATTTCTACAGCATTTTATCTTAACATATTTTTAATTTTTTAACAAAATTAACTATTTTTATGACAAAAAATAAAATAATTGTCTTTTTCTACTAAAAGTAGTTTAAAACTAGTAGCTTCCTTGTGTACCTTAAAATCTTCCAGGAAAAGAAAAATACATAGAATCATAGAATCATTTATGTTGGAAAAGACCCTTAAGATTTTTAGAGTTATCAGCAGAAATGGTACATCTTTTGTAATAATAGATAATTATTAATCTGTAATCATATATTACACTGTATAAATAAATTTACCTACTGAATTTTCACATCTCAAAATGAAGTAATCCTATCATCAGAAAAGAAGTATCTCCCTCAGAAATGACACACAAAATCCCTGGAAAACATGTATGCTTTAAAAAGACCCCACAACTCTGACACATGTATTAACACTGAAAGAATCAAAATGCATTTCTGGTTTCAATAGCCTTGTAGAGTATAATGAGTAACACAGTCAACTCTCCCTTACTGGCTTTGCTAAGGAAGTACTTTCACCTCATTAAGAACTCCTGTGAGAGTTTTGTCTCAGGGAACAAAAATTTTCTGTCCAAGAGCACACTTGTGCCTTTGCAGGCACATCATTTCCTTTGATACTCAGTGAAAGGAAGAAGTAAACATGAAGACTGCTGGTTTAATCTACAGACTTTATCACATAATTTCCAGAAATAAAAGCAATGTGTGGGTAGGACTGTTTCTGCCAGATCACAGCCTATTGGGAGTCAAATTCTCTGTAGTAGATAGGAGAAATTATAGCTCCAAATAGGTGTTATAGACTTCTGTCCCTTCTGCCAGCATCCATTGTATCTGCTCTCTGATTTGAATTCATTTTGTGGGCTGGCACTTGTTCTTAGTTCAAGGTCTTCTAGATATTGCGTTGTATTTTTCACTCAAGTTTATTTCTTGGCAACAATGGAAGTGCAGCGGACCCACTGTTGTGGCAGAAGTGCACAAGAGACTCAGCTCCCTATTGGTCTCAGACCGTCTTTAAGTGTTACCAAGTGCTGGTATCACACATTTTATTTCAGTGGTTAATACAGTACCTTTCTTTGCATCTTCATACAGGCAATTACTGTCCCTAATCAGAGCTTTAACAGATTCACTGTTGGATTAGGAATACTTACTTACTTCACAATGTATACAAACCCCATTCTTATGACTCGGGATCCTTACTGTCTTGTAATTAAATTAATAAAAAGGATTTTATGTATTTTACAGTAATTTCAGTGTGTCAAATAAGAACATAATCGTCATTCTAAAAATTCCCGTCTAAAAACTGTATACAAAAAAGGAGCTGGTCATATAAGAGTTAACCACTGTATGCCTAATTTTTAAGCAGTCACCCCACGGAGTGGAATCCAGGCCCTGTATCAGGCACCAGCCTCTCCACTAAATGCATAAGAGTTAGCCACCTTGGAATGGGAGCCAAAAATAGCCTGCATATAAACAGCAACAAACTGCCTTGGGCCATCTTCAGCATTTTCTACAGGGAGGGGGTGGATGAAATCCTGGTTCTTGGAATCGCATGTTTAAATTGTCACTTCTGGGAAGAAAATATATCTGCCTGGAGACACCTGCAGAGATCATTTTTAAAGGAACTGAGCTTTTACAAATACAGTTGCACTGGTGATTTGTGTAAATCAGGTATGCCTGTTACTTTTTGTACAGCATGATAGAAACATTCGCTCAGAAAGTTAAAGATCTGTGTTCAATTTATTCCTAGTGGCTTCAAGTGTTAATGAAACAGTCATCATAACTTGCAAACTTATTAGGGTAAGGTTTTATACAGCTGTATTAAGACATGAACAAGTTTTCCCAATGTCATTCTACTAAGATTTAGGGAATGCTTATATCCTTTGACCTATGCTGAATCTTTTGGAAACTTACTTAATTTTTGATCAAGACCTTCCATTTTTATTGCAAAAATAATGTGTATACTCCTTTACAAAGGTGATAGACAGCAGTAAATCACTATAAGCAAATGCCAGAGGAACTAAAACTTCGGAACAATTACACATTTTGAAAGATAGATATGTGCAATAATATGCAATGATGTAATAATTTAGCATTTACATGTAAAATGTAAAAATTAATAATAACATACAAACAAGATAAAGGATATTATGCCTGATATGCTCATTTCATTTCTACTGCAGTATTGTGGCAAATTCAACTGATGAACAGAACTCCACGGAGATAATACTTTTCACTACTGATACAACTGATGGAGCATAGCTAGACTGGTCTCCTGAAACCTTAATAATAGTTTCTAATACTAGCCAGCCCGAGTCATTCAAAACCTCATGTCACAAACTATAAAGCTATTCTGGTTGTAAAGCTTTCCATTCCATCTGATTAAGATGTTACATAGTGCAGAACATTTTCATAGTTAATTGGGCTAAAACCAAAATATAATAACAAGCATGGCTCTTTACCCTAGTAATTCGTGTACTTGCCTGAGAAAGCAGAAAACCTCTGTCATGGTCCCTGTTATTTTGTATCTTACTCTAAATAGCAAGAGGATAAAATACCAGTAGATAGGCAATCTCCTTTCCAAAACCTAAAGTCAAACACCAGTTTGTAAACTTCAAATAGGAATCCTTAAGAGCTGCTTCTACTTTAAGCAGCAGAGACAGATACAATCCCCTTTACTAGTTGCCACAGAATCCTCCAGTTATTTTGAGTCACTAACAGACATTTTTTTCTGCCTCTGATGTATAAAAAAAAAATCTAGTCTCCTGTGCTTAAACATACTGGGTCACTGCCTTGCTGTAGTTTGATGCCATACATAGCTTTGGGGTTTTTTTGTTTTCCCTCAGTATGCAAACATGTTTAATTTTGCCTGTAAATATATTTGTAAATAAAATTTTTACATAGCTAGAGCTAATCTGTGTTTTTTATAGAGTGCATTGGAAGTACCTACCTGTCATATATATATGAAAGTGTCAAACATAGTGAAATAGTCAAGCAGTGCCCATGGTACTCAAACACCACTCTTCCAAGTTTCTGGAAGAGTTTCTCTGAGGATTTTCCTAGGAGGAAACTGTAGAAGTGCAACAGAAAAGCTCATACACCTTCAGTTTTGCTAGCAGTGGTAGTGTACTTGGTCTAAAAAAAATACAACAGTTGTAAAAATTAAACTGTTAAAAGAACAGTAATAACTCACACCCTTCTTTTACAGAATACTTATCAACAAAGTGACTGAGGGGCTGCAAGTTACAACAGTTCAATAAACTTAAAAATATCACAACTTTCCAGAATTACCACAGCTGTGAGTAGGAAAGGAAACCATAAAATGGAAAGGAAGGCTAATAAGCAATTCACAAAGAACTAATACTGTTTCTTAAACTGGGGAAGAGATGAAGGCTTCTCAGTCCAAGATCTATGGTACCTAAGGTCTTGCCGAGGCAACCTACCTCAGACTGAGAAACCTGTAATTCAGCTTCCCTTATCTCAAGACTACTAGAACACTTGTAATACTATTCTCTCTCAAGATGCCATATTTTTTAATCTATCACTAGCCAGACAGGTAAAAACTGAACTCATGGACAAATTGCCACTTTACTGGTTAGTGCCTTCAACATCCCTTAAAATCTCAAAGGAATTTTGTTAGGAATTTGCACCCCTGTGCACTGTGATTAACACACGTTTGCACCTGGGGATGTGAAGCACACCGTGCCCTCACAGGACTTAGCATGAAGGTGAAGAAACGTAGAGCAAAGCTATTCGATCCTTGCCAATAACACTGTGCCTAGGGTAAAGATGTCCCTGCCCAGGTTACCTGAGAGTGGGCAGTGGCCTGGGCTGGGCGGTGCTGTCAGCCAGCCGTCTGAGCGTGCGAGACTGGCAGCCCCTTTGCTTTTTGCCAGGCCCCGGCGTTCATCAGACTTCCTCAAGGTTCACGACGCTGTTACACACGCTGGTTTCTGCGCCTGCCTTTCACCTTATTAAGCCCTTCCACTCACAGGCCCACGTACGCGCTCAGTGGCCCTCCGCGAGGCGCGGAGGGAGAAGGGCGGGAAGGGGGTCGGTGCTGAGGAAGAAGGGCGGGAGCGGGGTCAGCGGCGGGAGAAGCGAGGCGGGCGGTTGCCGCCGGCGGAGGGGCGGTGCTGCCGGAGGTGAAGAGGTCTCGGGCGGACCCGGCGAGAGCGGCTTCCTCATGGGGGGAAGCGAGCCCGGCAGCCCCTCGGGGTGAGGGGGAAGGCGCCGCAGGGAGAGGGCGGGGAGCGACAGCTGGAGCCCGCCGCCCCGTCTGGCTGTGGCGACCGGGAGGGTGTCGTGGTGCGGCGGAGGCCCACAGGACAAGCTCGGCTGCCAGGACGCGTTGCTGTGGAGTCTGCCGTCAAACTTTTCGGCCAGGGGCCAGAATGTATGTTAGGCCCTGCACTGTTGGCACATTTCTCATTGAAATTCCGACTCAGAACAGAGAACATGCATAGACAATCTGAGTTACTAATATTTTTGCAATAAAAGTCCTTAAAAATCCATATAGGCTAGGCTCACGTCTGTGCAGAAGGCCTAGAGAAGGCCTGATTCCATTAAAATATTTAAAGCATATTACATAATAGTATTAAAAGACAATAAATGAGGTGTTAACAAAATCTGGAACTGACAGCCTTCTGTAGTTTAAGTAGAAAGGCCGTTGCAGGTTTTAACATTTGGGAATGTATACAAATAAGAATTTAAGCAAGTCTATAATACAGCTGATACTGTTAAAGCACAGAACACCAAGAAATCCATTTCCTGTTGAATTAAGAAATGTGGGAAAGGAGTGAAAGTTACAGAAGACGGGACTGGTGCAATCTCATGAGGGTAGAGAAAGCAAGGGTAAAATTTGGCAGTGTAGCACATGGCAATATAATTGAGATTGGATACTCTAGCATGTAAAGATTTCACATTATATGATAAATTTAAGAAATCTAAGCACCCTTTTTAATGTATTAGATCAGTGTAGTCCTACATAATTTTCTAAGGAAAGAAGTGAAATAAATTATAACTAAAACAGTCTAGTGGAAAATCTGTGTCACAAAAGTAACATTCTAACTTAAACAGACTGATACCTCATATACTGTTTCAAAGAAGAAAAGCAAACCATAAGTGTTAGGTAGTTAATTTAAGTGTCCTGACTGTGCAAAGCAGAATTAACACCAGTCTGGTTCTTAAAATTGAGAGTTTTCTTTTAAGGAGTCCACATTCAAGACCTTATCTGTAATTTTGTCTAGTTTAATTTAACTTAACTGCTTCCACTGTTACTCTTCTCTAAGTTGATTTTGTCCTATATTCTGTAAATGTTAGTCATATTCATGTGGCTTTACCATTTCTTTTATTTTGTAAATTAATTACACTTGTTATCACTCCCTGTACCATATCTGAAAAGTTATCCATCCCTCTATGCCCTGCGTAGTATGGAACTCCTGCTTTAAGTATGTGCTTCAGTCCCACTCACATTAGCTCTCACCTGTATACCTCTGTGAGAAATATATTTCAAACAAATCTGATGGTTTTTTTATAAAAACTGTTTGCACTTATGCATAGCATAAAACTCTCATAGCTGGACAGTGAGAAAAATGCTTTACAGCATCACATGGCATCTTTTTATGTTGTATGTACTAAGCCTTTGTCAATGCAGCTCAGTTAGACTTTCCTCTTCATGAGGAAAATGATCTCCATTAGATTAATTTTAGCTGCAAGCCTATAGTGCATATTTTACATGTTTATATTCACAGCCAGTCATGTACTCAGATTCCTTCTTAGCATGTGAAATGTGTTTGATCTGAGCAGGCACAGACAGCGCTGAAGTTCAATACCAGATTAAAGCCTCTTTCTTTACAAGGGGATTAGCTTTGAAAAAGGAATGTGCCTCTTTCAACAAACTGTGAAATGCTGATCTCTAGGAAAATAAATATTTATTACTCTTTTTCCTTTTATCATAATACAGCTTTACATTACTTTACCTTTTTAACAGCTATTGTGAGCTGTCTTTTGATTATGCCAAATGTATTCCTCCAGTCTGTAGGAAGGCTCAGCCTGCCACCTAGAAACATGTCTGGTGCAAGATAAGGGTAGACAGCTGTGTATTGCTGCCAGAAGTCATAGTGCTAAACAAAGACAAATGTGCAAGAATGTGACATCCATACTTCTGGGAAGAGGAATGAATGCTGAAGGAGGAACACTGAACAGCTGATTACTTCCGCTGTTAACCTCAGTAGGACTAAATTTAAAAAAAAAGTTAAAACACAGCTGGCTATATAGAATGAACTGCTGAGAGATTTGTCAGTCACTAGCTTCTATTAGGGAGACACTTAGCTGGGGAGTATTTTTGGAAAGAGTTTCCATGGAGTTGGAGAGACTTCAGGCCTTTTGCTTTTCTCCGATTGGCCAACAGACAGGTGCTGAAAAAGGTGGTGGCAGAAATATTCCAGACGTGGTGAATATCCTATGGACAAGCAACGGCAACTTACTTTTTGTTTTATGATAAGCTGTATCATGTAAAAATATAACATAATTTTTCCTTGCTCCCTTTCTGATGTGAAACAAAAAGAGGTCAGACAAAGCACCAAATAATATCAGTTGAAAATACAGCCACCTGTGTTTACAATTTGAGAGTGTGTATTCTACCATAGCACATGTTTAATGGCTTAAAACTAAAACCATATATTTTTTCTTCCAGGGTGAAGTGTTCTACTTACTTCTGATTTACAAATACATGTTTTATGTTTGAAGTGCCTATGTCCTTCAAACAGAAATGTATTATTCCATTGTAAATTAATCATTTACTTTTAGAGGTAATCAATCTTTCAGAGGTAATCAATCTTTTAGAGGCAATCATTTACTTTCATCATGTAGCAAACAAATTATTTTTCAAAATAGGTGCTTTTAGGAATTACATGAAGTAAGCCTCAGAACTTGGGAGAAAGCAGGACCCTTTCAGTGGCAATGAAAACTTGTGTGGCGGCACTGAGAATCCTTTTATTTCTTCATTTCAGAGTCAATTTATAGAGCTTGGACCCCCAAATTGAATCCACTGGTTCTATCAAAAGCAAGAGTTAGAATTTTGACAGAGTATTGATTTTGTACTTATAAGTACATCTCTCTCTCTAGGCATTACAGCTTCAGAGCCAATGAGTAAACATTGTGGGGGTACAGTCCTGATACTTTGGCATTGATGGACTGGAAAAATGGACGTCCAAGATTTTTAAGTAAAACAAGCTGTTAAACATGTTCTCTATTTAGGCAGGATCAAGCTTTTTCCTTTTCCTAAACAGTGATCATTTCTGGGGGGAAAAAATAAAATTTGCAGAGATGAATTTAGTACATTTAGAAGGCAGGGATGAAAAGCTGTGTAAAAATATATTCCAGACAGAACACAATAGGTTCTACTCACCATCAAACATGAAAAATGCATCATAAGATATGCACACCTCCCTTCCTGTCCTGTTTGATACCTTGGTTAGAATTAAGATAAAGAGGCAAAGTATGCAGTTACCTGCAGGTATGTTTTTATATGCTTTAAATTCTACAGCATCAGATGGGCACCTTTTATTGGATACTCCCTTTCAAAGAAGGAACAGTTAATTCTAAATTCCTATATTTCATAGTTATTGAATGAGATGTCATTTGAGTTTCAGTGATGCTTTATACAGCAATTTTCTGGTCCTTATACGAAGCTGGTAGTATTAGTCTAGAAAAGGGAGTCAGACTGATTGATCAGTGAACTAATGAACTCTCTTTAAAAGGTGAAATGTTACAGATAATCATGCAAAATATTCAACCAGTCAGAGGAAGAATGTGGACCTGGGAGGAAGCAGGCCTGAAGAGCCAAGACAACCGCCCTTTAATGATGATGCAAGTATGCGTATGAGAGTTAAAAGCTGTCAGTGAGACAGCTGAGGGAGCCACTGAAACAATGATTCACCCAAGTGGGTTACTAGAAACAACACCTTCAGACTGTTTGGAATACAATTTCTGGCCTTGCCATCAAAACTTGACTGGATCCAAAGAACCCGCAGATGAAAGACAGGAGGTTTTTGTGATGTTTCAGAAAAGGCTCTGAAATTCTAAGATGCGATATATAAGCAATCTAACACATATATTATTTGCTTTGAAATTTGGGCAAGGGTAAAACTTGGCTATAACCCACAGAACTTGGGTAATAAATCTGTTATTGAAAAATTTCTTGCAATAGCATTAACTGTATTGTTGCCCAGGTGGTACAGACAGAAATAGAGGCAGGTCTGGTGTGCAAAATTAGGATCCAGTAGAACCAATCAATCTAGATTTTACTTTACATAACAAGAGGGAGGGAGGGTGGTGCTCTGAACAAAACAAACCAAACAACAAGCTGCTTAACTCACTTTGTTGCCACTCTCAGATCCTAAAATAATCCAAAGAGGCTGGAGAGTTAGAAAGTTTATGTTGATACAAGCAGTTTTAGAGGAGAAATTAGATATCTTTTATATGGAATTGGGGTAATAATTATGTATAACGTATTTTTTAAAAAATACCTACACATGTACAACTACAATACGTAAAGACACAGTGTTGAGGAATTAGTTAACACAAAACTTTTATTATTTTGAGGTAATTGTACTTACTGTATGAGAATATATTGCACAGTTTTATGAGCAGTGGATATATAATTTCCATGTAAACAAGCCATTACAGCATTCTTATCTCTATTTTTAATAGGATTATTCTGGAGTATGCATTTTAAACCCTAAATTGAAAGCAATGTTATGAGTGAGTCTCAGGAATCAAAATTTAAAGCTTCCTCTTGGAGCATGCTGTCTGTGAGTAGTCACAGAGTCAACTACCTCAAAAGCCCATAAAAGTTACTACCTCTCCTTTGCAGACATTTAGGTATACTTGACCAAGAACTCTCTTCTTACCTTTCTTCTGCAAGTTGAATGGATGGTGTAGTATTCCAGCAAGCAGTGAAGCCTAGAGGGTTTCCTGTATAGCCAGTCTTGACGGTCTTCATTTTCCTGGGCACTGGTACTGGTGTGAGTGAGAGTGAGTTTGCAGTTTTGGGAGTTGCACTGAAGGGATGGCAGAGACTACGCTTAGGGTTGTTGGCGTCCATTGACTTCGAACTTTGATTAAGTAAATTAGTAAATATGATTTACCAAAACTTATAACAATAGTTAGCTTTCATCTTTCAAAGTTCCATTGACTTCATTTATACAGTTATTTAACTAATACAGCTTATAAGAATATTTTTTTTCTTAGAGATATCCAGAAGAAGTAATATGTGGAGACAGAACATCTCTGTCTAATAAGCATTATAAACTGAAAGGTGACAGTAATGGCATCTGCAGTTTGTTTTCAAAATGGAAATGATAATGACAATCTCACAGCTAAAAGCTGTGAAGAAAAATTACTATCTTTTGAGGATCAAGGTGAAAATAAAGTGACTGCAGAGAATTTCCAAATCCATTTTCTTGGAGAGAGGAAATAGAGCAGATATTGACAGTCAATGAGTTTAACAAAAAAAATTTCAGAAATCCAGGTAAGAAGCTAATTCTCTTTTGTGGTCATCAAACTTTCATATGGTTTGAGGAAGGTACTTTAATCAAAACTCTTTTTTTAAAAAAAAGTTTATTACAGAGCTTTTATTCTAAGTATTTCCCTATTATTAGAGCAGACATGATTGTTCTGATACTTCACCAGCATTCTACATGGTTAGGTAACAGTTTATGACTTAAGAAATGTTGGTTTTAACCAAACACCTTAATTTTTCATCAGTTGTAAGTCAAGTAGGAGCAGACACCTGTCATGTACAGACTCTGGTCCTTGCACAAGTCTTTCAAGTTCCTAAATGCAGCAGCTTTGAAAGCAAGACTGCACATTTGTACAGGCTGTTGCCTCACTGCTAAGGTCTCATAGTGGCTGCATATGGTTTACATGACATAGGACTTGTGAAAGAACAAGGCAGAAGGAAATTAACCTAGTTTATCCATTCCTGTCCTAAGTTCCTATGTGATTTCATTTTCTTTCTGCAGGCAGACTTCATTTTGTCATTATCTGATTTCTGAATATTTGGCTTTGCAGCCTTAATGTTATTCTTGTATGTTGCATCATGGAATAAAGGGGTACTTGAACATGATTGCATAATCCTTGTGATAGTTTGCTAAGACTTTCTAAAATGTCACTTTTAGAATTGCACAGATGTATGTTGAATGGGCTAGTGTTTCATCATATGATGTATGTGTGTAAGTTCACTTTGGTTCTTAGGTTCTACCTAGTACGCTGGCATCTGAGTGATTGTTATTTAATGCATTCAGACACACATTTCCTCAAAAATACAGTTCAAAATGTTAGCAAGACTTCATGGTAAATCTCTTCAATCTGCTGTTTGTTTAGTGATGCATAGTGATAATAAAGGTTCGATACTGGTCCTTTATTGAGCTTGCAGCCCTCACATCTTTTCTGAGCATTTCTTATGGGGGAACAGAGGCCTAAAACCAGGGTCATTCACACTACTTATGTGTGTACAACAATTATTTTTTTTCTTGGCTAATACACAGAAAATTGGACAGGGCAGAGGAATGGCAAAGGCATATGAGGGAATCAATGTTCTAGGTTAGACAGTTTAATTAGAAAATGAGTGGTGAATATGATTCTTTTACAAAGGTTGGTTATTCTAAATATCATTACAATTTTGGATAGTAGCTGATACAGAGTGAAAATAAATAAATTTGTTCCAAAAAGTTTGAATAATACAATAGGAAAAAAGGTTCCATTTAGTCTGAAGATGTGAGGTATTCAGTTGAATACCACTGCTGTTTTGTGTGTTTATTAACCAACTCGTAAGTACGATAAAGTAGATGATAAAGTACATATGCGTCCTTTACTCAGAACAAAGATTAAAGAGTTCTCAAAGCGTTAATATTGCTTTGTCCTTGGATATGTTTTCTTCACTGTATGTGGGTATGTTTCATTACCACTGGGTTACTACTGGTAGTATATGAGCTGACTATGATTTTGTTTTGAAAATATTTTATAAAAGAGAAAATGCAAAATGTAAATCAAATTTATAAAGCAATGAACATGGAATTTATGGAAGACATCTAGCATTTATTAACTAAAATTTCACAAATACTTTGTATGTAATTTGATTTATTGGTAGAATTCAAAAGCAGAAAAAATCATTGAAGAAAACCAGAAAAGGATGAAAGATGAAGAGGAAAAAAAAGAGTGGAAACAATGGAAAAGCCTTTGCATTGACAATCAAATTAAACAGAATTTTAGGTCTGGAATAAATAAGTTAAAAGATTTCCTGGAAACATGTCAAAGTAATTCTGTGAAATGTACTGCAGAAATGTCTGGTTTGAATGTCTGTTTTCAACTGTGGAAAGAACAATCCCTAGATAAAGGTAGGTGTATATATTTTTGTGCTTTCTTTGGAGTGGATGGCAGGAATTAGCTGTATGAAGACTGGAGAAGAACATCCTAATAAACTTTGCCTATTGTAATGGCATAGCGTTTTCATACTAACAGCAGAGTTTTGTGTGCAGCTCAGATCACTTCAAGGAAATTAGTTTGTGGGAGAGGCATATTCTGTATCTGAGGAGTTTTCTAGGCGTTACAGTAATTCATCAGTTTGGCATCATCTGAGTTTTGTAAGAAGTAGTTTTTCATAATAGTTATATTGCAGATTATGTTGGGTCAGCTGAGTAACAGAAGAGGAAATAATGCTTTAAGCATGCTAAGGCACACAATAGACCCATATTGTGCTTTTTGAGGGTGTTTTTATTATGTCAAGCTTGCATATCTTAGTTCATTTCTGTTTCCACTAAATTCATAGCAGTGATGATGAACATATGTTCTTCACATGATAAACAATAAGGTATAAAAAGGTCTGTGAGTGAGGTATGCATCCACTGGGTCTAATGGCCTCTCTTCTGCCTAATACTCTCCCTCCACAGTGTCAGCCAGGGGCTCTGGTACTGCATCAGGTGATGCATTGCTATTTTGTGGTTGCCCAGATCCACAACCCATTCAGTTTGGGACTGTTGATGCTGCTCAATTTGAGCTATTTTTATGAGCCCACTGATACACTCTCTGGGAATGAAAGGAAATTATAAACAGCTTGCAGTAGCCTTTGGTTTGACCCTTTTCAGGCTAATCATTTCCATTGTTGTACATACCAGCTTCTTACTGCAGCTTTTTTTTTGTTTTCAAGCTGGATCACCTAACAGATAAAGGTTAGCCTATCATCAGTTAATGTAGAATAACTGGGAGAGTAACACCTAGCAATGAAGCAGTGACAAGAATTAGGGGTGGGCTGACATAAGTAACTATTTAACGCAGATCAACAGGTGCCTCTAAGGTTTATAGGATTGGAGATCTGGAATGATAGGGGAGACCAGGGGAAAATGCATGCCGCACATTTGCAGACAGAATATGCATGCATTTTCATTTCCAAGTACATCTACCGCATATGCTGATTTCCGTACATATTGGGACATCTGTGAGAATCACTGGCTCCTGATTTTTGAAAGTTTCTTCCATTAGGGGAAAGATTCTTAAAAGCAAAAGTGTTGAATGTGACAATCACTGCAGCTGGCTTTTTTTTTCCCAAGGCAGAAGTGTGAGAGGTCCAAGAATAGCTATTGAAGCAGTGAGAAGAATCCATTCTGTACTGGATAAATAGCATGATTTACTGGAGACAACAGATTATCAGAGGATTGCCAAATGCCTTAGATATTTTGGATTTGAGAATTTGGCAAACAGTCTGGATTATCCACAGGTTATGTCTATAAAATAATTAAAATTTTTCATTTTTCTAATTTTTCTATATTTGCTGCTGCATAGTTGGTACTGTTTTTCTCAAAATATTAAGTTAAAGCAACAACAATATTAGCAGTGAAACCCCCGATAAAGACTGACTTACATTGCAAAATCAAGAACTGTAAAGTTCAGAAATGCCGTATTTATAATTGCCTGTACAACCTGTTGAAAGCAAGTAATGGAGTGAAAGTTAAGGTTGTCTTTCCTGAATTTGAAAAGTGCAAAACCTCCATAGAAGGCTTCTGTAATAGTATTTTAAATGTAGTTCTGTATTCTTTACAAGGAAAAAGGCAAGAACAAATTTTATTACAGGGGATTGACTCCATAACATGTTATCACCAAGGCTTTAAGCCCTAGACCTATGACATTGCTGCCATTTACAAATGTTCTTAAATGCCTAGTGCAGCATGGTTGACTACATATCAGATAGTGGTGCTTGATACCTTAAGAAGCACTTTCCCTGTGAAGTGTGTAAGCTTTTATCATCAATTTCTTTCTCAGTGCCCTCCAGCAGTTTGTTCAGATTTAAATGACTCTCCAGCAATCCCATTCACTTCCAATTTATGAGGTCAGTAATACTCTCTCTAAATTATGCTTCTTTTCCTTTTCTGAAGAGTACGTACCACCTTAGCAGACCAACTGTGATTTTCTTTACTCTTTTGCCTAATTAAAACTGCTCCAATCAATGAGGAGTAAAATTCTTTTTCTGCTAGTTGAAGTGATAAGCAGGTATCATTTAAGGCAACCTCATCCACTGTGCCTTTGTATCTTTTAAAACTTGTAATTGACAAACATTATTAATAAACATACATACATGGGAATATTATATGCCACCCAGTACTGTATCTTAATTGAGACTAGATACCATGGTAATCAGCCATTTGGGGTCATAATAGGTTTGAGATGACTGATCATCTAATCTTATCATTAGGGGTTCCCATTCAGAATGGAAGTTTGTCTTGTCTCTTTCGCCCTGTAAGGATGCAAATTTGAATGTAAATATCTTTCAGATGTCCTAATGGCTTTCTGAGTTGTTTTGAAGGCCAGTCTGAAGTTCCAAAAATTGTACTCCTTTTGAATTAATTTGCATTTGGTAGGCCTACGTCCCTAAAGAATACAGGCCAGTGTATTCATATTTGGGAAAAGTACAAAGCTTGTGAACTGAAATCCTTAACAGAATGTCAGATAATTTCTGCTATATTAGTATGTGCTTTATGCTGTTGCCACATCTTGTTCTTTTATCCATTCAGTTTGTGCAGTTGTTTTTTTAAAATGTTGTTTAACTCTTCCTACACTGATGTCCGCATCATTTTTATGGCATTTCTCCAAATAAGTGGTTAGTTTTGTGAAGCTGGGATGTATTTTGCATTTGGCACTTGTTTTTACGCACTTCATCAAGATTTCATTTCTTTAAGAATTAAAGTCTGCCCAGAATATTTTCTGGGTCCTTTGATGCAACTGAAAAATCTACTAAATGTCTACAGAATCCAGAGCACAATCAAACAGAGGTCTCCACATTTTCTGTTAGCCTGGGAATAGCTCGATTTCAACTACAGCACATGGGCCATTACCTGTTATGAGAAGAGAGGAAGACAGAGATCCCAGGGTTCAAAGTTTTTATCCAGATAGATGGCAGGTAATACCATACACTGTGAACTTTATTTAATATGCTCATGTTTATGGGTAGAGGGACCTCTGGAGGTCATCTGGTCCAACCCCCTGCTCAAGCAGGGCCACCTAGAGTATCTGCAAGGACGAAGACTCCACAACCTCCCTGGGCAAGCTGTGCCAGTGCTTAGTCACCCTCACAGCACGACCCTCTGACGTATCAGCCACTCCTAGTTTTGTGTCATCTGGGATGAACCAAGATCTTTGTTTACTCTTTTTAATCTCTTACTTTTGTTTACTTATCACTGAAGTACTGCATTTTCTCAAAAATCAGGTTCTTGTTAACCAAGTATGGGCAACTATTTGTAATCGATTTAATAAAACACTGCCAGATGGCTTAGCAGTGAGTGGTGTTTTCACATGGCATTTTCACCATGATGCTCTCAACTGTCAGGTATGGTATATTATTTCAATTATTCTTAAAAATATGATTATTCAAACTTGTGGCTATATCAGTATTAAAAAGTTCTACTTCTAAATTGTTAACTTCCAAAGAAATAAGAACATGCAAAAACTAACACTGTTGTACAAGGGCTGACATTGTAGAACAAATATGCTCTCATTAGCATCACGGTTGTCTCGCCAAGGAATGCATATGTACACTGATTTGGCACTTACTAACTATTTTATTGAAGTGCCAGCTGGAAGATGTAGAATTCCAGCCCAGAAATTAGAGATATAAGTTATTGGGCATTGTCTCATATGGAGTTCAGGATCTGGAGCTTTTCTCCAAGCAATTTCCTTCCTCTTGCACTAACGTCCATACACTTATGCACCCAAACGTACACATGTGGACAAATAACTACACATACATGCATATACACGCAGGTGCACAGAAAAGCACAAAGTAAAAGAATTCTTGTGTATTACAAAAATGAATAAACATATATAATTGGCTACAATATCATGTTAGGTTTGCTTACTTTCTAATTGTCTTGTAGTTTCCACTTACTTTTTCCAGAAGGAACTTTTTGTCAGAATTTGCCTATCATGATAAATCCCGGGGGGAAAATCTATAAAATAATACAAGTCTGTATTGCGATTGTATTAAAAAAGATGAGGGATTAAATCTGTGGGTTCTATCTAAAAAGCAGTTCAGCAACTGCTTGGACACTGCCGTGCTGCTAACTGTGCGTCTTATAAGAAGCCAATGGATCTACCTAATCTCCAGCTGGTCAGGCACAAACTGCATAAATGAGGAAACCTCTTAGCAGCAGGCATTTACAGCAGGCATTTACATACTGTTCATTGTCTGCCACCCAATGGCTGTTAGACAAATAGAAATAAAAAATGTGTTCCTTAGTGACATAAAATCATACCCATTTACCAGTGGATTCTGCACTAGTTCTTGTTGTTGCTGTTTTGAAGAGTTTGCCACGTTTGTATAGCTATATTACCTCTGCTAGAAAAGTAATACAATGCATTGTATTTTATTTTTTTTTTAGATGGTTACAGAAAGTAAAGAGATGCTGGCAACATGCTGAGAGGAAAGAATAAATCTCCAGTTTGTTGACAGATTCCAAAAAAAGGAAAGAGAAGACAGAAAACTACCAAGACAGTAGATAACACATACAGTGTTAGACTGGGTAAGTAGGGGAAACTGAAATATCTTTAATTCAAATATTAGCCTCTTTTAAAATACAGTTACATTTTTAAAATATAGGTATCTAAGTTTAGACACTTAATTCTGTATTTAGAATCGAATGGCATGTTTGTCTGCATCCTTAGTACCTACAGTTACCACTGATATAAATGGGAAAGTAAGCATCTTTGCAAATATGCAGATTTCTGAAGAGTACCATCAGAGGCCCTTAACCAAGCCAATCTAACAGTTTGCTGGGGCGAAAAAGGCCACCCTAGTTTTGTTTCTGCCCTTCTCCATTCTCTTTTCTATCTATCTCCTGTCCCAGCTGTGTGAGCTGCCCCATCTCACACTGGCTCTGGTACTCGTCTGGCTCCACAGAGAGTGAATTTATGAAGACAATGCAGAAGAGAACTAACCCAAGAAAGAAGTGAATAGTTTTGTACCATCTTAGTGAGCTGAATCAGCAAATGAGTGACAGAAACAAAACTAGAAAAGGGATGAGGCTTTGTGGTTGAGAGTGAGTAATGGGTGGAAAAGGAGTGAAAGAGAAGAGCTGAAGGAAAGGTATTACGAAAAGGAAATCTTCCCAGCAGCTGCAATGAACTGTTATCAGCTCACTGACATACTAACTTGTGCTTCACTACAAAATATGCTGTGTACAATGGGCAAGATAGATTGAGGCTCTCCCACCCCCTGCTGCTCAGTTCGGCCTCAGCAGCTGCAAGTGTAACTATACTTGTACTGATATTTGTATCAGTACAAGGCTGTGGGGATGGATCACTGACATGATCCAGGCTGAAAATAATCCTATTCTTTTGGCTGCTTATATTTAATTTCGTATTGCTTGGTGATCCAGGTCAGAGCAAAGCCCAAGAAATACATTCTAGGCATCACTGAGAAGGTGATAATCTATAGCTTTAAGCATGCCTGTATTCAAAGGGTGGAATTAATACTCAGATTTAAAACCCTAAATGTGTTTACACTGCACTATGAAGAGAGATACAGTGATTTAGTAAAGTATGTATGTTCCTTGGAGAATGGTGATTTTGTCATCCATCACTACCACCCATGTGCTGCCTTTAACTGTGAAGCATGTACGCTAAATACCAAAAGTAAATGGAATTCAAATGTAAAAAGATTAGAAAATATATTTTTAAGTTGTTTCATGCCCAAAATAGGTTTCCTGCTTAGGTTGTCAGATGCAGGAATATTATATAAACAAATAATTAAGATTCTCAGTGATGAACATTCCCATATCATTTGGAGCAGAGTTCAAAATCAAAGTATTTTTGATGGACACAAGTATTAAAGAGAAATTTTCTCTCTTTCCTATTTTAAAATGCATGCTGAATTGCAGGCATCAAAGCCAAAGGTATGTTGGAGTAGAAAAAATTTCTTAAGGCACAAGAGTGGAAAAAATCACAGGAGTAAAAAATATTTCTGTCCTTTTTTTTTGTCGTTTTTTCTTTGGAATAATAGATTGAAAATATGTCTTCCCTTCAGACCATGCTTTATCACCACGAGAAAGTCTTTTATTATATGACACAATGGTAAAAGTCAGGAAAAACTGGCCAAGGGCCCATGTAAGTACACATTGGTATTATTTCTACAGTTAGCTGGAGCGGATGTTTTGTAAGTGAATTTTCATATTCACATTTTCCACATATTTTCAAAGAACTGAGTCCTGAGGAATTTATCTGCTTTAAAAATAACCCAGTAATTAAAAAGACAGATGCAAGGAAATATGAAAATTAATTGAAAGAGGAACTGAAAAATTGGATTTCACATAATAATAAAGAAGAGGTAACTGCAGTTGTTAATTCCTGTGAAAGTCTTCTTAAGGTAAAACTAGAAAATCAGATTTAATACAAAATCATTAAGTTAACTTCTGCTAGCAAGAAAGTTCATTCACAACATTTTTTTTCTCAAAATCATTTGTCATTCTTTTGGTAATAAATATATACAATTCCTGATAATTTTAAGGTTTTGTACCTTAATGACAATCTTAAATGTACAGAATCATACAGTAAGTATGTGCTTAGTTTGTGAATAATGATAAATTTGCTGATATTTTTTTAGATGGTACACAATCTTGAGTTTTTAAATTGATACAAATGTCATAAAAAGACAGATAAGGAAATATGTCATAATAGGACACTGCAATCTTGTTATATAGCTAAAGAAGCTAGCTGTAATTTCAACAGTTCTAAGAAGCAGGTTTTACTTTATGATGAGTTCTTTAGGATTAACAGTTGTTACAATAAATTATTTGTATTTCTGATTCCTAAAATACTTGTATTTATTGTGCATCTCCTTTTTTCTTACATTCTCCTTATCTTTTAAAAATGTTTTAAAAGACTTTCAAAATCTCTTCATTATAAAGATGCAAAGAACTCGTTTTACTTTCCAGACTTAAGAGCATATGAGAAGGGGTATTGTTTTAGATGAAGGAGCATGTGGAGTCATTGAAAAACGCATCAAGTAGATTCTCCATGCTCTTCTTCAACTATTTCTTTTGTTTCTAGGTTAAGAAGGTGCTAGATTTTCTACAACCTTTTGTCAGTGCATATTCAGAAAATGAGATGAAAGGCAATTTTCTACTCTTTGTTGGAAAGCTCAGAGAAATTAATAAATTGCTTGTACTATTTTTTAAGTAAGTTACAACATTAATAAAAAGAAAATACCTAGCTTTTAGAATGTAGGGCTATTGCATATAATAAAAGAAAATGTCTTGGAATTTAAGAAATCTTATAGTAAATGCAATGCTTAGGATAGGTCTCATTATGACTCTGAAATATTTGAAATTAAAAGGAAAACTTCCATTTTGTCACAATTTCAGAACATCTGTGAGTGGCAAGACACTGAATGTAACATACATGAAGTAGTTGCTATTGTTGTGTAAACTTGCAAGTGGTACTGGCATGTATGATGCATCTCATTTAACATATCAGGCAAAGCTCTGAATCGTAAACTAATGGGAAAGTTTATACTGCAGCTAGGAATAAATGCAGGGCTACTGAAATATATATGTATTTCCACTGAATTGGTCTAGTTTTAAGAATGCTTCCTCATGTTTTTGCACAGTACTGAAGCTACAGTTAATGACTGTGGTCCTCAGTCCTCGGCAGCCTCTTGTTTCAGTAAGTCACTCATGAAGTTCCTCACTCATAGATACTTTCTTGCCAACCACTATTATGCAGGTGAGATCCCACAATGATCCCACAGGATTCAGTGGAAGATTCTACCTTCAACTCTTCCACAAACACCCCCCAGCTACATTGCTTTGGAGAGCAGCTATGACGCTTTTGCCACAGACTTTGGAACTGGAAATACTTAGGCATCCTGAGACTTGCTCTTCCAATTGCATAGATGACTGTACAGACGATACATCTGAAGAATCTGGCTTTGGCTCATTCTCCAGAATCTGATTTCAGATTCAACTTTAAAAAGGTGGGACAAGGGGCTGAAAATGTAAACAACTACCTGGAGGAAAAACAGAAGAATAAACAAATGCCAAAACCTGAAAAGTATATAAAAGCATTAACAAACAACATGGGAAAAAATGGGAAAGACAGTACAGAAACAGAAGACCATGGAAGTATTATTTGCACTTGACTCTTCTGAAACTTATTAATATTCCCAAGTCCAGGTCTTAAGTCATGAAAGATACAAATAACTTTTCTAAAATACAAATAATCCATGGTTCCCCCTCCATTCTCCAGGAGCACAAAGTGGTTTTTTGTATTTTCTGTATCTCAGAAAAAAAGATTCAAATGATACAGGGATTCCTACAGATATCTTCCTCCTTATTCTTCCCTTTTCCAAGCTGCCTTTTTTCTGTCAAGCATTATAATATGGCTGCTTGAGTGGGACTAAATATCCAAATCTGCTCATGCATCCAGGATCAGCCTGAGATTTTTGACCTGTGATTAGAACCACCAAGAATAAATTTTATCATTTTACATGGAAAGCTCTCTTCTTTGTTCTAAACAAGAATTAGTCTCATTTTCCCCGAGTCTCTGGCTGCTTCTCTAAGGCCAAAGACTCCTATTTTCCCATCATTTATTTTCCCCCTACTCACAACATTGCCACAAACACATCGTAATTTGCGTACATATTAGACCTAAAGATGAGCCAATCACAAGAGAATGCAGTGGTTTCACCTGTCTGCAGTACTCAGCAGGTTTTGACTTCACAGTCTTAATTAAGTTAGGTAAAAAGTAGAAGGTGGAAAAGCCATACTAGATGGCATTTATTTTCATTGACCTGCTCCTACCATCAGTAGGACTTCTGCCATCAGCTTTGGTGAGAGCCAGTTCTGAAGTGAGCAACAGAAACAAACAATATTATCTGTAGTTTGCCCTATTACATGAAGTGAGTCAGAAGAATTGTCTGGGTAGAAGTATATTAAGTAAAAAAAAAATATTAGATAATAATATAAATTCTAATGAACTTAAGATATTTTCAGTCAGTAGCTTGCTTAGGTAAAGGTTCAAGCTAATAACCATATCGACTTTTTACAGTGTCATGAAAAGGACACTCGGCAAAGCTGAAAAAATTATAATTAGTGAAGCTGAACAGCAACAAATGCAGCAAACACTTGAGAATTACTAGAATTCTTCCTGACTGCACATATGGAAACTACCAAGCTGCCAATACAGAGGTGAGGAAAAAAAAATTGCTGATACTTTCTTTTTGTATTACATGAAGACTTTGCAAAAAATATTATTTTACATGTGCTTTCTATTGTTCTTACTACCACTATATGTTGGCAGGTTCTGGGACTGCTGTTAGGTGTAGAACTAATATCCATCCCATGCAGTTACAATTTTTCTCTCCTCTTCTTTACGAGAAAAAAAAAAAAAAAGTGTCCAGAGTAGTATTCCAGTTCTGTAGTTTTTTCTTTTTTGGGGACAATGCCTATACTTTGCTATCTGCTTCTGCGCTCTACAATAAGACAGAAGAAAAACTAATGAATTTTAAGTGAGGAGTTTATGACACTGCTTAGATCTGCTTGTACTTTCTTTGACTCCCTGGGAAACTTGTCTGTTCTCCATCCTTACTGATACATTGTAAAGTACCACTGTATCTTATAAGGTTGTCAGCCATGGTCCTTAAGGCTATTAAAAAGTAATTTTGATGTTTTGGCACTGAACTTGCAAATGTCATATGGAAGAAGACTACCTATTTTAATTATTTTTTATCTTAGACTCTGCAGAAGTTGATTGACTGAACACAGTCAATGAAACAAAACGAATCACTTAAAGATGCTTGTGCGGAGGAATTGGATATCATCACGCTGCTATAGACCACAAAGGAAGACAGTTGGTATAGATGCTATTCAGAAAAGGATTTATACAGGTCTTTTCTTTTCAAAGATTTTATGCATATGAAGACAACTGTGATAAGCTATCTTACATCCTCTTTTTTCTGACTGCTAATTAAAAAGGGTTTATTAGTTGCAATAAAGAGGTTCTTATTGATGGGGGAGGTATTCCAGTAGCCTTTACTAACGTGGAATAAATACACCCCAGTTTAAAAAAAATCTTTAACTAATGCTGGAAAAGGGACACTGCCAGCTCTCTCACTCAAATCTAGAGAGTGATTGCTTTGTTGCCCTCAAACCAAATATGTACAAATGTTTATTCTGCCAAAGTAGCCAATAAAGCTGATTGCACTATTGGAAAGGGCAGTACAAAGAACAGATGGAAGATTAGAATAGTAATTTGTAAGTTGCTTAATAGCCTGTTTTTTCCAGTGTTACAATAGTATTTCAGTCAACTATCTCGCTGCTGTTGTCTCAGAACTGACTTGTCCCTGAACACTCTTTGACCTTACAGTTCACCTGACTACGTTGTAAAATGCCTATTACCCTTAGATAAACTTAGGGATGTGCACAGTCCCTTAGAAAAATAACATTAAATACATTAAATATGTAAATGAAAAATACAGAACTGTGCCAATATAAATCCTTACTGAAATGGTATGACTGCATAATTTGACAAATTGACACAATTTCAGAATGCTAAATATTTTTACATATTTTCATCCCTACTCCATTTCATAATCCTTTTTCCATCTGACAGCGATTTGCATGTAAAATTAATTTTCATGCTCAATTATCCTGTGAGTTTTTTGCTGTATTAGTGTTCTCAAGGAAGAAGAACTGTTATTTGAGGAAGAGTAGCAAAACCTTTTTGCTACTATTCTTGATACATTTGCAGTACTAACGGTTACTTTCTTTAGGTTTTGACTTTTAATTGATAGCATTGTCAGCTTTACTTCCCTCATGAGACAGGGAAGACCATGCACTGAACAGGCTAAATCTCAAAAAGTACCTGAAGAATCCTTTGCTCAAATGCTCCATATCTGAAACACAAAACCTACAACGTAAAAGTCACACCAAACTGTCACTAAGAGACATATAGATTTTTAACGATCACTCTTAAAAAGTCCATCGTTTAAACAGAACAACCACCTTAATTGTGGAAGTTCTGAGCTCTACTACAAGTCCCTTGTTTTGGGGGTGAAACACTTGTGTGCCTTACCTGTGCCTGAAGGAATTAAGGAAAAGAGACATTTGATTTTGTAAATTTTGTGCTTCAAAAATTTTGGTTTTCAAAATAGAAACTTAAGATTAAAAACATAAATTTGCACCATTTATTTTGGTTTTTCTTTTAGGTTGTTGCAGCTACTGGGTCATTGGCTTTAGGAATCAACATACATGTAGATCTGTTGTCTTTTTACAGAGCTTTGTTATTTGGATGCTCTGAACTACAGACAGGTATGGAAATACATAAGCAGCATGACACTCATACTGAACATGTAAAGTTCATATGTATGTATATGTATATACTAGACACAATTATAAATCAATATATCTTCCTATGTATAATTGCCTGGTTACCTGCAAGAAATCCCAGTCCAGCATGTACACGTGTTCAGAAAATATAAAGGGAGGTTTGTGGCTGTTCCCTGGCTGCCTTGGGTAAAAACACTCATGTCTGCAGCCTGTGTTAGAGCTCAAACTGAAATTCTTCCTTCTCATCCTCTCAGGATGGTAAGAGCCAGAGTTTTATGGTGTTAACTGGCTAGGACTACTTCTTCCCACCACTCCCTACAGCATAAATAGACATTTAAATAGTCAAACGACAGCTGTCTGGAAACAAAGCATGCTTGAGACCTGCGTTTAAGGCAAGTTTAGGTAAAATATCTCATAAGAGGACTGTGCTCCCTAAACCTCAGGAGGTCTAATCCACTGCCTACGCGCTCTATCTCTTTTCTCCTCGTACATGTCCTTCAGCCTGCTCTGACCTTTTCCAGCCACTACTGCCTATGTAGTCTTTCAGTGGTGGTTTAGCCAGCTTTAAGTATAAGAAGCAGGGAAGCATCCTGGTGGAGACAGGTGAGTGGTGAGTATATTTTTCTGTGTTATAATTGATGGAGGATTTTTCCCCCCCATTCTTAAGGCCTATGTAGTTGAATGAAGATAGTTACTAAAGCTCATAAATAGGAAGGAAAAAAAAAGAATACTTACAATGCAATGTTAAAACTTGCTGGAAAATCTCATCTTTTTGGTAACATTATGCAGTGTATGTAGAATGCTTGTCTGTGTTCATTGTCATTTGTAGCAGTTTGTGAAATGTACCTATAGTTTCATCACTAATGAACCATAATGCAGCATAATTTAGAATTGGCTTAAATACGTAGGATGAACAGAATCAGGGATAACCACAGACTACAGTGATTTGGAGAGGGATGGCAGTTTTAATTGTGCCACAAATTGGGAAAGAAATGTGTTGGTATGAGTTTTGCCATATAGTGCTGAAACGGACGTTTTTCCTGTATGTCACAAAGGTAGGATGAAATGTAGAATTGGATGGATAAAAAAAATCATGCATGGATAAATGGATCTGTAAATCATAAAAACCAAGATCATTTTAAGCCTTTACATTGGATGTGGTCACCTGATAAAAAGTGCATGAACAGAGAGGAGGAGCAACAAAGGACTATGTCCTGCCATAAACACTGGAAGAATAAGCGTCGCTTTAAAAAACCATATATACTTTACAATAACAACATGTAAACTCCTGTTACTCCAGTAACAGCATGTAAACTCCATTTACACTTCACAACTCCAATCTTGATTCTTTACAAATTTTTAGCTAGTGAAAGTGGCAAAACTTAATTATTTGAAACACTTTGAAGTGAAAAAAACTCAGCATACTTTTTTTATGCTTCCTTCCTTTAACAGCTGACTGTGGTCCTGTATGCCTACTCTGTATAGCATAAAATACAGTCTGAATAGGGCCACTGACTGGTTTGCCTCTGCTTTTTTGACTGACTGTTTTAAAAGGTTTAATTTAATTACAGTACAAGGCATCTCACAGCAAAATAATCACATGGAGGAAAGTTGAATAACACAAGGTTCTTGCATCCCTGAAATCTTTCTTTTTACCAACTTGCATCCCAAATGACCAGAGCTGAGGTAGCTGTCTGAGGGTCAGAAAAGATGTGGAATGCACTGATTTAAAAATGTCTTCATCTGAGATAGCACAATATCAATACATCTAATAAAGAAAGTTTGATGAAGGAATAGTTTGATTCATCTAAACACTTCTTTATTTTCTTCTTCCATCTCAGTCTCTTTTCTCTTTCTGTCTAGACTATAATCTTGGGGTGCTGTCAAACAGTGCCAAAAATTTTCTCCACTTCATTGATCTCAGATCCTATCTACTCTCCTGGAGGTACTAACATCCTCAAGTTACACTATGGTATCATTGATTCAATGTACCTTTATGTACCCAAGACCCTTCTGAAAACACACTTCGCTTTAAGGTGTAGTCCGGAATATTACTGAAACAACATTTTGCTAGGATAGAAAATGAAATAAAATTGTATTTTTGAACCCTTCTTTTCAGATGTCTGGATTGGCTGGACAGCATGGACTAGATGTGCTGGGAAATATGATTTTCTATAATATTTCACTGCCCAAAATAATAAAACTTGTGAAATCCAGTGTACTTCAGCTGAAAGGACAGTTTCCACTAAGTATCACATTGGTGTTGAGGGTCATGCTGTTTTTTGCCAAAGCTGATGACTAGGCAGACACAAAAGCAAAGGTAGATGATATAGTTTTATTCCTCATTTTGAGAATGGATTCTGTATCTTTTAGCTAAACATATTTTAAAAATCTTAAATAAATGTGTTAAATCTATATATTATTTTTGGCAAGCTGAAAAATATGCATTCTGTTCTCAGTAAACAGATAAAAAATAGCATTCCTTATACATTAAATGATAAAAAATGTTTATATTTTTCTTTCTCTATTCTGTATTCTGTGTAATATGCTTGTTTTCTTTCTATTATTTACTTAAAGTGCTCACAGAGAGCTCTACTCAGGAGAAATATCTTCTGCTACTTGTTCAGAAGGACAGAGGGGAGAAGGCTGTAATGCTCAGAAAGAAAATAAGGTGGTCTCTACTGTAGAAGAAAAAGAGCATATAACTGTCTTTATAGCTTATACCTTCATCCATGGTTCACATCTCATTTTTGTTGGCAGAATAATATTCCCCGCTCCAAATAGAAAGACAGTCCTTCCCAATCTTTCACTTAATTTGTCTTTTCCCCAAACACCTCAAAATCATCACTGTACAACTAACAGCTAATTACTAATAGATGATCTGGTTAGACTTTTTAAAGAGATTATTTAAGGTATTTTTCTCTCAAAGGTTTTGTCACTGCTGAAGCATTCATTTATGTCCTTCAAATAACCAAAAGCCTTAGAGATGTTAAAACTCTACTTCTTGATTTCTGTGCCTTTTTTTATGAAAGAAGTAAGTCTTTTTCATATTTCTTTTTTATAACCAAATGGATTATTTCTACATTTACATTCTTGTGGCCTCAACATACTATCTGGGCACAAATACCTATCCATACAGAGTTCTTTTCAGGGTCAATTCCTTTTCAAATATGTTATGCCATTTAGCTTTTATCACTGCATTTCTAGCTGTACTGGTTGTTACTGCTTTTACTGTCCAAAAGCTTTCCAGTTGTGCTGTTCAGGCCCAAAAATTTCCATGTACTTCTCTTCACTTTCCATGTGCTTCACTTCACTTTCCATTTACTTCACTTGCATCAAAAATGCTGAGGGGTGAACAGAGATTAAATATTTACTAATTAACACTTTCTTTCCCCCCCGCCCCACCCATGTGCTTTATTTGACATTTTTATCAAATAAGCTTAAGTTTAATGCTGTATTTCCCTTGCAGGTCAGGAATTCCACCAGCTAGAACCAGCTAGGCAGCTAGACAGCAGGTTCTAACACCACCATCATAACACCATCATTGTGTTTTAACAGTGTGTTGAAGATTATGATAAAGGAAAGCAAATAGAGGAGGCCTACATGATAGTACATGATAGCCAGAAATCTGACAAGAAATATCCGACTTTATTTTATCACTAAGAGTGTCAGTGTGACAGCAACCATATTCATAACTGTTGATTCAGAATATATTCTCAGATGTAAACCATATAAGTTGATGATTCCTTAAGGTATTTGAGTCCTTTCAAAGCATATTACCTCTCTGAAAGAGTATTTCTACAACAGCTAGAAGTCCTTGCCAAACTTTCACAAAATATGGACCACAACCTAAGAATTTTTCTCATGTACTAAAAGACTTTTCCTTTAAAACATATTTATCTGGAAAGATAGCAGTTATTTATGAAGGAAAGTAATATTAGGAACATACTCATTGTGTTGTCTTTCTGCTTTCTTGAGCACAATGTCTAAAAAAATGACAGCTCCCAGCACTCGATCACCAGTGACAAAGGGACCATAGTCCCAGATATGCTGTTCTAACATTGTTTTCATTGAGCATATGATAAGTTTCTGAAATGAGGAGTAAGGTCTTTCCTATGTAATCAATAAGAAACATGCAGCATAGAAGACATGTTCACATTTTCTAAAATACCCTTTCGCTAGATTTGCAGCTCAGGAAGGTACCAAATCACATCTTCAAGTCCTCCAGAAACAGTACAAAATAAAAGATATATTGTCTGCAAAATCCTGAAGCCAAAACAAGCGGATTTGCTTTGAAATTCTGTGCTTCAAAACTGCAAAATACATGGTTCTTAGCTCTATGTCAGCTTTGATTCTTGGAGGTTAATACACAGATACTGAAACTTGCTTAAAGAGTAACTCAGCCTAAGCTCAGATACTGTCAGGGACCGAGTGTACTAATTAGCATTAACTGCCCTGACCAGCCTCACCTGGAGCCTTCCCCTGTGCTCCCCCAACCATGGGGCTCCATTTAAGCTCTGTCCAGTTGCAGCTGGCTTGTCTTAGCCCTGTTCCTGAGTTACTGTGGGGTTCCTGGGTTGACCTTGGCTCATTATTTTGCCTGATAATGACTGGGCTGTTGGTGGGACCCTTTGCTGTCGCCACCCTGCCTTGCTTGCTCACCTGCCTCCTGCGCGGTGGGACTGCACCCCTCAGCGCGGTTGCTGCCCGGCCTGCTATGAGGGATGCCTGCCCTGCGCTGCTGGCTCGGCCACCGGCCAGGAGTGGCCCTGCTCCTCCTGCTCCCCAGCAGCTGCACTAATGGGTTGTTGTGGCTGCATCATAATGAACTTCAATTATAGTATTTGATTTGATTATAGCATTTCATGTTTTCTTCTAGCTGTTCAGAAACAAATGTAAATTGTGTTTTTCTTTAGGTAATTCATAATGATCTCCCAGAAATTTTTGCTGCTGCATTAAATAAGTACAACAGCAAAGCAGAGAACTTTGGCCAATTCCTATTGATTGCTTTTACAATGGCTGATATGAAACATGAATACTGACTTCCCCTTTTAGAAATTGGTAGGTAAATATTATATTTTTATAAGCAGACATACAGTGTCATTTCAACAAACTGCTGTATGGATTGCAGGATGATTTGGAGGGTCATCTGTGTGTTTGTGTGTGGGAAAACATAATCTCATATAATATCAGGCTTGCAGTGCCCCCATTCTCTTACCATGGTTGTTCTTTCCCTAATCAAAACCTGTTTGCTTATTGTGTCCCCACCCAGTGCACCAGAAAGCACTTTGCTGCTGTTCCTATGTTTGCATCCCTTTGGCAGTTTTCCTCTGTGATAATCATGAGATTGAAAGAAAGAGTAAGGCATGTTCAGTGTGGTTAGTCTGTGCACTTGATGCATATGTAGTGTAGGAGTAATCAGAGATTTCAGTAGGCTGTTACAAATGACATGTGCTGGATTGGTACAATTATATTCTACCTATGGGTAGAATTTAGCCCAAATCTTGATGAACTTTCATTAGGACTTAAAATGCACGTCTAACACCAAAATGAATTTAAATTTTTCTGCCCTATGTATTGTGTTACATAAATTTTGCAGCTGGCCCATGCCGGCTGAGGAAAGAGGCTAGGAAGCAAAGTGTAGAATTACAAGGGTAAATATTTATTCATGTGCATGTGGTGTCCCAGCCAAACTGGGGCACACTGAATGTGGTTTTATACAGGGTTCTTATACCCTTAAAGTGTTCGGGTACAACACAACTTGACTAATGGCTAATTAACACATACACTACCTACTACTAATCATAGTAAAACTTTGCAAAGCCACTCTTTGCAAAGCAACTCTGCAGTGTCATCATCCGTCGGTGTTCTTGCTGCTTGTCTATTGATCCAGATGTCCCTGGAGTCAGTCTTGCTGTAGGAATTATCTGTGACACCAGATGTGAAACCGCTGCCCGAGTATACACACACCATTCAGGGAGTCACACACTCACCACCCGAGACTTTAACTGCTACGACTGGAGTCTCTTCACAGCGAGCAGCTCCACGGAGCTGAGAGGTGCTCCTTTTCAACTACACACACACAGACACACACTCTCTCTCCCTCCCCCCCCCTTCTCAAGCACTTTATCTCCTCTGGCTCGTCCCTAGGTTTCCTGCAGCAGAGTCTCAGATGTCTGATTCCAGGAAAAAAAAAAAAAAATTGAGTGGTATAGCAATAGGAACAGCTCGAGCTGGGTGCCTCTGGAGAGGGACCCAGAACAAATAAATCCCCAGGCATTTAGACCCTTACAATCTATGCACCCATTCTTCTTGCAGTCTTCACGTGCCACTTGGTCCAATGGTAATTTTTGGTCTGGGGTCTTCTTGTTCTGTATTGGATTCTTTCTCCAACTCCAGGCGGGCTGTTAGCTGTTCTTATCTGGATGGATTGTAGCTTCTGCTGGCTGTTTTGGCCTCTGTATCTTCCAGTTTGCACTGGTCTCAGAGCCATCCTTCACGTAACTAAGCAACAGTCCAAGATAAATTCAACTTTTCCAGGCAAAAGTTTGCAGCTCGCGGCCTAAGGCTTCAGCAACTTCAGCTACTCATGCTAAGCAAAACTACTCAGACAAAAGAATACAGCTAAAAGAATTTAGTTAACTAAACTTAATCTGCAACAGTGGGGTGGTTTCAAAGATGTGTTGGAGGGGCTAGGATGCTAGCATTACCTTGGGTGTCCAGGGGTATCTTTTATCCTTCATGAACAGCTCTAAAAAGCAAAGTCCTTATTTCCAGGGCTGGGCTGTCCTTCTGGTGCTTGAGATGAGGTGGTGTCCTTTAGTTTGCTTTACTTAAACGTGAACAATACCAAAGCCTCCAGTAAAATTCCACTACCTTATTACATTGCAGTGTATAATGTAAACTAGTATATATTAAGAAAGTTAGTATGCTTTCATACTATCAAGACTGATTGATATAATAGTTAGGGAAGGAAATTTTCATAACAGTTGTGGGTACAGCCTTTTAAAATAGAGGTTTCTAAAGAAACGGAAAAATAATACTAGCTAAAAATAGTCCTGTTTTTCCCCTAAAATTATTCTCAGTAATTGCTAAAACTTTTGAATCTTTAAGAAACACCTATTCATCCTGAGACAAAGAGCATGCTTGTGAAATCTCAGATCAGATTCATTTTAGCCAAAATTACAAGTAGGTGAGAACAGAGGCTCTGTGTATACAAAGTGAGGACAGATTTACCAGGGTGTAAAAGGATCTCAATTGTTAACAAATTTGATGAAGAACATGGCTGAATTTTCCTTTAATAAAAAGTAAGTCTTCAAGATTTTAGATGTTTTTCTGTAACTTCAAATTTATAGAGGTAGTCCTTAAATAATACTAGTATGAAGAAGCTTTTTGTATGGGTTGGAGAAGAATTGTGCGTGTAAATATGGCTACACTTACATTTTATGTCATTTCTGTTTAGACTTCTCAGGTAATGAATGCACTGACTCACAACTGGCATCTTACTTAATGGGTTGTAATAATGAAAGAACAGCTATTTCACCTTTTGCATGCTTGTCTGGAAATTATGATAATTGCTTATGCAGCAATTATAAGCTCAGGCAGAAAGTGTCAATGCTGTAAGTATATAATTAAAAGGCTTGTAAGGACACATTTTGTATCCAGGATATATTTCAGAAAATGCACATGAAATTCTACAGATTGTGTTTTATTACTGGTTTTGAGGATATTAATGTGCTTGACAAACATGTAGGGAATCTAATTTCAAAACAGCCACATGAGAAAGGCATTCTTCTTTTACGAAGAATACTTTTCTATTTAATGTCAAATTCTTTGTCTCTCCTTTTACAGCCACATGCAATTTAGTGATGATCAACAGATTTTATACCTGTAAAAGTTTGTTTCATGCCCTTAAGTTTGTATATATATCAGATTTGCTTTTCTACAAAAATATTTGGGCTAACCAGTGGTGGGGCTGAGCATGTGTCCCCATCAGGTACACAAACAAAGGTGTATACAACGCATACATATAAACACAACTGGCCACATAGATCAACAGAGTCGGAGAAACACTCAGCACTCACTGGCTGATCAGGAAGAAGGCCCTTTAGCAGGAAATATATACAGTGCAGATCCCACCAGTAGCTGGGCCTGTGCACTTGGGCTATCCAGCGGCTGGCTGTGGATCCTGGCTCTCCCCAGTTGCCTCCTGCACAGGCATTCACATGCACATGGAAACAGGTCTCAGTTGAGCCCGAGACCTTATGGTCTTGCCAATATTTGGCCTGGACCCTCTGGCAGACAGCTCCTCCAGGGGCCTCACCCTTAGAGACATGCATACCTGGCTCCCAGGCCAGTTCACCTGCTTGCTGGCAGGTCTGGCTTTATAGTCACTAGGGATTGCACACTGACTTACATACCCTCGCTCACTCCTGTTTCTGGTTCCAGAGACACATGGACCCCTGTGACCCATGGTCTGACACCAGTTGCTGGCACTCAGACCTCCATACGCACACATACACACAGAACAGGTAGTCCCTCACCCAGGAAGGTGGTTAGAAATGGCGTTTAATGAGCAGACAGGACAGCCTGTGCTGATTAGGTGCAAGTGCATGGCTAGACAAGCATTCTGCCCAGTAACCTGCTTACATGCAATCAGCGTCTCGCCTCCTTATCCCTCTGTTTTCCCATGCTTGTTCACCCCCCCAAAACACCTTGATATCTCCCTCCTCCAGAGCAAAACCACTCTTGGCATTCTATTCTAGTGCCTTGCTTACCATCGTGCTAGAAAGCAGAGTAATTTGTCCATGCAAGAATGGGCTGCAAACCCACTTCAGAAATCTCAATGAATGGGTAAATCATTATGAGCAGATGCAGATCCCTAGAGTCTGGGAGAGACTCGTTCCTTATTCCTATAAACTGAGCAGAAATGTATCAAAATCTAGCTGATCTTTAGAAATGGAGCTGAAATATTTGGATATTGGCGAGCCCTCTATGATGATTAGTTTCAGGAAAAACTGACAAGATGAACATGACTGGAGATTCACCATTTAGAAAGTTCAATGAGAAAATGCACAGTAAAAATACTAACAAAAATGATTGGGTAACTCAAAATAGTTCCTAATTTAAAACTTTAGCTTGTTCATAATAACTCTATCTTAACACTAAGCAAAGAATTTTTCTTCTACATAAAAGCATGTGCACATTTAATCTTTCCCTTTCATTTTCCAGTGTTTCTTTAAGGGACCTCTGAGAAATGTGGTGAAAGTTCTAGGGCTGGTGTTCGACCAGACAAGCAGAGGGTTCCTTATGGTATGGCCTTTACGCTTACTACTGTCTGAAAAGTAATCAAAGCACTACCAGATTTCTTATCACTACTTTCTGTACATTGTGTTGGCACAGTAAGGTTAATGAAAGAAATTAAAATATTCATATATTTAGTTTAATCTTTGGGTCAAAAATTTCTCCCATTCAGACATGTACTAGTCTTTCCACCATCTGTATTGAATTTAGGGCTAGATTCCAAAACCAGCTGAGGCACAACTTATGCAAGATTTGAAGGAGAGAGCTTAGCTTAGCTTAAGATAGGTGGCTCCTGACAGGTTCAAGTAAGTGTTGGGGAATTTTTATTGTACCCCTTGTGACAAATTAAATACACATTTGTGCTTAAGTATGAAGTGATTTAATGGACAGTGCATTGGACAGAGTCCTACTGCCATAAGTGGTTCTACAGGGAGTCTGCAAGATGTGGCATGAACTGATTCCTTATACACGCTTGCACCAGCACCAGTCATATCATTACAAATCAATACTGTAGCATTTCTTATTTTATCAACAAGGGAATTTGTTCTCCCTTATACAGAGTTATTCCACCTCTGGCATTCCTGTTTCTAGTGTTTAACCTGGTTCTGGAGTTAAGCCTTCCCACTGCCAGGACTAGGTCAGTCCTTGGTCTCCAGTTACCAATGCTGAGCAGTTACAACTTGAATTTCCCCTTTGTAAGATGTCTCAAGTTAAAATTTCTGCAGGTGTTTTTCTATACTAGATGGTTACTGCCAACTGCTTGATGATTATAGGCACTCTGATTTGTGCTTGAAAGAATGGCTGTCTCAGATCCTCATCTCAAGCATCTATCTCTACCCCTTCCCTCTTTGCCTCATGCATTATGTAGAGAGATCTAAAAGAGTGTGGTGGGTTGACCTTGGCCAACTGCCAGATCCTCACCCAGCTCTTCTCTTACTCCCCTCTCTCAACAGGAGGGGGGAGAAAATGGGATGGAAAAGCTTGTGGGTCAATACAAAGACAGGGAAACTGCTTACCAGTTACCATTACAGGCAAAACAGACTCGACTTGGGGAAAAGTAATTTAATTGATTCCCAATTAAAATAGGTTTTGGTAGTGAGAAACAAAAAATAAAATTTTAAACAACACCTTCCCCCCACTCTCCCCTTTCTCAGGTCAACTTCACTCCTTCATTCTTGACTGCTCTATCCCCTTCCCATCCCAGAGCAGTACAGGGGGGATGAGGGTTGGGGTGGTTAGCCAGGACATAACAGTTTTTGACACTTTACCCCTTCTCCAGTGTGAGTCCTCTCCATGGGCTGCAGTCCTTCAGGATAAACCTGCTCCAATGTGGGCTTTCCACCGGCTGTGGTTCTTTCAGGGCATATCCACCTGCTCCAGCATAGGGTCCTCCATGGGGGGACCTGACCTTGGCGTTTGCACTAGTGTTTCTCACTCTTATCATCCTCCCCCCCCCCCCCCCCCCCCCGCCCCGGTGTTTCTGTGGTTTTGCTCTTTCTTAAATATATTTTCATGGAGGTGGCACCAGCTTCCTCAGGAAAGTAAAGTGTCTGATCTGCCTTTTAGTCAGATGAATAGCAGACCTAAAACACACTCTTCTGAACCAAAATGCGTCATCCAAAGGGATGGAGAATTGAATCTAAAGGTCTGTCTTCAGGACCCAACTAAAAGTTATATTAAAATCTGTTGAAGCATTGGGCTAAAGATCATCTCCCATTTAATTTGAGGAAAGGAAATAAAGAGTTCCATTTATTTCCCAGATTGTTACCTACCAAAGAAAAAGAAAGTGTGCTGAGAGCAGGGAGTGGGGGCTTATCTTGGCTAGCTAAACAAAACAATTCTGATATGCCGGAGCACTGTGGGCGTGTTACTGTACTGTAAAAGATACCATTCTCCTGAGTTTCTGGAATCTTTGTACAGGTCTCAAAGGAAATGCAGGATGTGGAACAGACCTCTGATCTGCTCACATGGCAAGTGTTACATGTCAGCTGCCTGCCAGGGAGGCTGTCAAAAACCTACCTGGATCCATGAGGAGACTACTTACCTGTGTAACCCCAGCAGTTTTCTGTGTGTATCCTGCACGAGTATCTGATCTAAAGAGGGGCTGGGCTTTTCACTTCTCACCAAGACAATCTAATACATAAACTCTGTTTTCCTAAATGTTGTTTCAATAGTACTTGGGTACCCAGGTTCCCTTGTGAATCGAGGCTTCACTATTTTCAACTAAGTGATAGAGGTCCAGTACTGTTCCTGCTAAAGGATTTGCTGGAAATGCTAAAAGTTGTGTAAAGTATGTCTCTTAGTTTATTTTTATATGGAATTTCCTACTTTAAGAAAGCCGGCTGGCAGAAGACTACTGTGGTGAATAAAGGGACAGAAATAGGAATTAATATTTTCTGCACTCTATACGCAACCTGCATTAACAATATTCTTAAGCAATGCAGGCTTAATGGCTCTTGGACCAGTAGCTGAAGCCGCCATGACTGAAAAGCCTAATTTAGTTGAAGCAAGGAAATAGTGGTGATACTTTGCCGTGTTCAGGGGCGCAGCTCCCCGGGCAGCTTTGAAACGAAACCTGACCTTGGCGGACGGGCCGCCCCGGGAATGGAAACCGAAAGCTGGTGGGACGGGCGGCGGGGCCCGACCCCGGGACCCGACCGCGGGGGCCGCCCGCCGGCGGCGCCTTAAAGGCGGGGCGGCGGCGGAGCCAGGCCGGGCGGCGGAGCGGGCGGCGGTGGCAGGTACTGTCCGGCCGGGGCTTTGTTGGAAGTTGGGGTTAGGGTTGCCTTTATTTCCCACCGGGTTTGGGGCTGAGACTGGGTTTGAGGTTAGGGCTAGGGTTGAGCTTAGTTCTGGAGGGGCTGTGGTGGGGTTTAGGCTGGAGCTGGGGTTGGGGTTTGCATTAGGGTCGCAGTTGGTTTAGGGCTGGACGAGGTGGCTGGACAGCATGCGGAACATCTGGGACTTTGCGGGCAGCAAGGGAGCACCCTCTAGGGTGGAGGGGCAGCGAGGCTGCTGGCAGAGTGTCCAAGCCACCTGGGTGCCTCTGCCCACACTGTAGCCCCAGGCACCTCCGATGTCAGTGTGTGCACTACAGAAAAGCACCGATGTAGCAAAGTATTTAAGCCTTTTTTTTGAAAGGAAATATAGCAGTCCGTACAGGAGCATGTAGCAGATACAGCTTTGCTTTCTTTGAGAACACCTGACTTTACATTTTCGGGTATGGAAAGTCACGCTTACTTAGGAGATTGCTGAAGTAGTGATGGCCATTTTCTAGATAAGCGACCATTTCAGCATGCAACAATACATGATGCATCCCAGAATGGTGTTCTCAGGCCTTTGATACAGCTTTTTCAATTTAGAGAAGAAAATGGAGAAAAGTCTCAGGTTTATTGCTGCCTTGACAAAAGTACACATGCAGGTATACAAAAGGTGACTTTATGTAGCTGTATGTGTATAGATAGCTTACATGTTGTGAAAATAGGTATTAAAGTTCAACTGCAAAGTTACGTTAAGCACACCACTGTAATATAGCACACTATGTATTTTACATGTAGGTAATAAAAATGTATTTTTGTTTCTTTTTTCTGCAACTTCATTTGCTAGTTTAAACTAACGCAAGGTGAAAATCAAAAAGAAAATTTCAGCTTAGTTTTGCATTAAGTTTGTGAAATCTGAAAAATGGAGGTTGCACTTTAGTTTATTTTCTGAGTTTTTTAAGAAAGGTTATAAGACTAAAAATGACATCGAAAGATGAAATAGTCCTTTTATGGTCTCAGGAAAATGAAGGACAACCATATCTAAGGCATATGAATATTGCAATGTCAAATACTGCAACAATAAATACTGCATGAGGCTGTTACCTGAATGGAAACTAGAGAAAACGAAGTTCAGAAGAACTGAGCTGATGTGGTAGGCAGCGTGCAGGGTTATCCCAAGCTGCTTGTTTGTTCTTTAGCTCAAAGGAACTGAACATCATAACCTCATAAAGTGGGGAGTTACCCTAACCATTACAGTTGTATGCTCACTCAAGATTTGAGAATTCTACCCTTGAAAAAAAAGAAGAAAAAAGCTAAAACTGAATTAAAAAGTGGGATTGATACCAAACCATGATTACCCCCATCATGCAATGAAGATGTTGTGGCGTGCTTACTTGTGGCTGGACTAGAATGATGTGGGTACAAGTCACTTGAACCAGGAATCATGGATCATTCCTTGGAGCGTGCCGTGTAGATATATCTAATATAGCAAATTATGACTAACCCCCCGCCCCAAAGGTCCCTTCATGCAAAGCGCAAAACAGATATGTAATGCTCCTCTTTAGTAAACTTTAAGAAAGACAAAAGCTGATGTTCTCCTTACAGTTCATAAAAATATTTATTCATTTTAAAATGAAAATATGTCTCAGGGATGTTCACAAAATGCTTTCTGATTTTTCTTAAAGTTGTATTCCAGTGTGATTGTGAAGTAGATAATTTAATGGTTGAAGCCTCAGAACATACCATATTTCCTGAAAATTATCTCTTGATTACTTAGAGTTTTCTTTTTTTGAATGCCAGAATCAAGATCTGTGATGGATTCTGCAGAAGATAATTTCAAGAAAGTTGTTCATAATGATGCAAATGAGAATGCTAGTAATGATGATCATGATAGCGAGTGTAGCGACAGTGAGAAAATAGGCTTCATTCCAACAAAGGAAGATAAAGAGCGTGGGAGTACAGGTAGCAGCGATGAGGAGGATGAGACCAGTGACAAAGCAGAAGCAGCTGTTACGCAGATGCTTAAAGAAGAGGAAGACAGAGAAAAAGAAGCCGAAGATGCAGATTACAGTAACACTTATAGTATCTCGACCACGGAAGAAGTGACACAGCTGGCATCCCAAACCGAAGGCAAGGATTTCAGAGTTCTCCAGCACGAACGTGATTCCCAAAGCCCTGGTGAGGAGCTGTTATTAGCTTATGCTCATGTCTGTGGCTTTTATTGCAGTGTCTTACCTTTTGGCTCTTTTGTAACTGATTGATGAGTTATGGTTATATGGTTCTATCAATAACCATGTATGTGGTTATTTTAGAAATAAGAAAACGTCTTGAATTTCTGAAGAAGTTGAGGCTACACATTTGGGCGTCCCTATCAAGAGCTCAGTAAGTACAGTGAGGTTCATGGAAAGAAATGTAATAAAGGGTAATAAAAATAGTTTCTCTGAACTACGTAGACATCACAGTGTAGTACCCCTTAGAGAAAGAAGCTATGTGCTTGTCACCTAGGTTTGTGGAAAACCAGGAGATCTAAGGCGTGCTTAGGATTTCATACTTCCTCCAGCCACATGAAGGAAGATTCCTAATATAATAGAAAGTCTGCCCAAAGAGTAGGGATTGTCTGCACATTTTAGGAACTGATCTACAATTTTAACTATTGGTATTTATTCTTTTTCAAATTCTCTGTCATGCTTTTTTTGTGCATGTTTTGAGGCTACTACTTTTACAGCACTTAAAACAGTTTTTCTACAAAATTTTCCTTTTCATATATACCTTCTGTGCACATCAGTTCTCATATGCACATCAGTTCTCGTGCATGATCTTCTGCATCTCCAGATTCTGATTCTTTGCCCTGCTTGATGTGGAAAAGGATTAGCAATAGTGCCGTTCACATTGACAGTGAAGTGTCTTCTCTGCATTGTGGAGCTAACATGCTGAAGAGATTAGTATTAATTAAAGGCAGACAATTTAAATGTGTAAGACAGAAGTTTACATAGTTTTTGTTCATGGAAAGCTACTCATTGCATTAGATGACAAACTGGGCCTGTAAACCAGAGGCTGTTGATCTCAGCCAGAAAGGAAAGCTGGGTCTTCCCAGGTGTGGATCTAAGGTGATGTGTATCAGGCATTTTTGACAGCCTTGAAGAAAACAAGCATGTTCTTACCATTGGAATATGGATGTTCTCATAATATGCATTAATACATATGTAATACTCATATTACATCTCATAATATGCATTAATATTGTAATATGTAATACACAGTGTAGTATGGAGTAGACAAACATGAAAGCAGAGAACCTTTACTAGAAGGGCTTGCCTCTTCTTCATCTGGACCTGTAAAAGTTGTCCTGACTCCTTGGTCTGTCCTGGGTAAAACATGATGTCCCTGGACTTTCATGGATTCTTAAAGAGCTGGAGAATGCAGTCCATTCCTAGGATGTATTAAAAACTACTGAGGTGCTGCCTGTTTATACTTGCCATCTTCAGTGAAGAGGATTTGTTTCAAGTTTGACCTAAGACTGATTAATGCAAATTTTATCAACTTTCGTAGTTTTCTGAAATGGGAAGGGGATGAAGAAGTCTTTTAATTCTTTGGTGTCTTGAAGGAATGTATTGTGACTGGATTCCTCTTGCTGTTAAGGTATTTTTGTTGCCATAGACATTCCTGGGATGAGGGAGGTAGGTGTTGTTGTCATGATAGTTGGTGATAACCCACTTGCTATTTTTAGCTGGAAACTCAGGCAGGAAGGCTCTCAAAATATATTTTGTGGTTATCTCCTGTGGGGTATTTCTTATAGAACAGATAACACTTTCTGCATAAGGAGACTTGGACAAGAGGTGCCATGTAAGTCACAGAAGCCTCAGATGCTACAAAAGTATCTGGAGTTGTAAAGGAGACAATTGCTAATACATTCAGTAACTGAAAGGATTGCAAGCTACTTAGGACTAACCTTAGAACCAAGAAAGATGGTTTGCTATTGATTTAATTTATATATTTAATGTTTAGTTGATTTAATTAACAAAACCATTTATTTTAAAATCTACTAGTAAGCAAATGTCTTCTGTCCCATGTCCCCAACTTTTCTTAGAGTATTGTTATGTACATGCTATTTCTTTTTCTTTCAGGTACGTCAGTCTGTTAAAAGACTTTGTTGAGTCCGAATTCTTTGTGATAGATGGGGATTCCTTACTACTTATGTTTTTAGATGAGGAAACACAATATCTAAACTTCTTCTACCACATTGAATGCTTCCTGCAGGATTTCACTGAAAAGGGAGCAAAATATGTCCTTGTTTTCTTCAAGGTACTGAACAAGTAACATTTGTTTGCTGTTTATGCCTTTGCACTCCTTCAAAAGGAACTGCTCCATTTTAATCAGTATTAGGAAACTGTTCATTGTGTCAACAAATGTAACTGAATAATTTCATTGTTTTTATTTCCCACAGGATGCAGAACAGATGTACTTTCCACGTCCTCATTTTCTTTTCTTACGTACTGCATTAATAGAACACCTGAGGCATAACACAGACATCACTGTTCATACAGAATTTTCCAATTGTTTATCATCCAAATGGGAGATTTTCCTGAAGAAAAGCTATCCTTACTTCATTATCATATCTGACATAGGACTGACCTCTCTCCAAACAGACTATTTATCTATTTTAATTGCTCATTCATTGTCAAAGAAAATAAACGTTGTGCTTGCTTCAGGACAGGAATATGATATTCTTAGAGTTTATGGATATCATGTTCAGAATGTGTATAAACACAGATTATTTTTTCAAAAGGTAAGTTACACAACTTCGTTGTTTGCAATAACGGTGTTAGTTCTACTTAGCAGATTTAATTAAAATATCTCAATGTGAATATTATATTTCACATATTAAAATTATAAAGCACTCATACATGGCTCATTTTATGTATCTTTAATCTACTGGTCTTGAAATCCTTAACAGGCAAACATTGTGATTGGTGGCAAATTCCTGCCCTGTTCTCTATAGTCTCATTTCGCATCCTTGTTCACTTAAGATATGGTAGTCTCTATGCCTTTCCCATGTCTTCAGTATGACGTGTCTTAGCTGACTTGTAATATGCCTGACAAGACTAGCATTTAGGCAAGGGATGTGATTTTTAAAGTTTTATTTAGAATAGATGTTTCTTGGAGGCTGAGGATTGTTATGTATCTGAATGGTTTCTGTCTGTGACTAGTAGTACCTGATGCATTGTTATCTATCGGCTTTTGCATATAACTTTGACTTCTGCACTTCTTAGTATGAACAAGATCTGCACTATGCCTGTGAAAACCTAGTCAGGTACAAAGATCCATTCATGTGGCTATATGAACATCTCAAGCTGAGCCTGAAAAGCATACAAAAAGAGGTAATTGGACCTCTTTCGTCCTTTTTCTTTTTTCTCCTCAAGTTGACTGTTTTCCTCCATTCCTTTACCTGAAATTCTTTCCTAGCCAGAACAGGGGGCTCTCTTCCTTATCCTGAAGTGACACCCTGAGTCTGAGGTCTCGTCTTTGCCCACTCTTCTTCACAGCAGCCTGAAGCTGTTTCTTTCTTTAAAGTTCACTAAAGTAGGGTGGTTCAGCTGGGAGCTGATCAGTGGGATGCCGATTAAGGGACGTTTCCATCTTGGTGACTGCCTTTATCTTGTAGAAGATGGGAACCAGCCCATTCAGCAGAAAACACCATCTGTGGCATAAATCCACCCTTAGCTGCCTGGGGGGCTGCGGCTACTGCCCTTGGGGCTCGCTGTGGCCGCTGCCTCACCCCCACAGCAGCAGCTGGCTCCTGAGGGCAGGGTGTGGGAGGGTACGTTCAGCCGCGGCGGGTGAGAGTTGGTGCTGCTGCCAGCAGCAACCTCGTCTGTAGAGGCATCTCAAAATCTAAACCTCTCTGTTGCAGCTGCCAAGGCTTGCACACTCTGTTAACTATAAAAGTATTCCCAATCTGGGAATTTTTTTTTTAAGAGCATGATTTCAAGGTCTGTGTGTGCATGATTAAAGTGATGGATTCATTAATCTTGTTTTACAATATTTTAACCTTAAAAATTTGGTATTTTTGTCTATATATTATACCTTTAGTGTCTGATGTACCCCTGACATTTTCCTGAGTGTTAAGTTACACTGCAGTGTTGTGACTGTACTTCTGCTCCTGCAGAGAACAGCAGCAAGGCTTCCTTGGACTTCAGTGGGAATGACACTGGTCCAGCAAGCTGATTTTTTCCAGTCCGGAAAAAAATGGTGTTACTTAGAAAGCATTTTAAAGTCAGTAGAAACACGGTGCCTGGCTACTGCTAATACTTTGTTTCATTATGATTATCTTTCCTGAGGCAAGCTCAATAATTAGATGCCCCAGGAGCAGAAAAACACCAGGGTGCAGCGAGGGCAGGCGGCTGCTCCCTGGGCGCCGGAGCTGTGGGAGCTCCCCTGGAGGTGGCAGGGCAGGGCCTGGTAGCCAGGGCCTGTCCTGCTGCCCCAGCCAGGAGCAGGGCAGCCGGGGGGCAGCTGCAACCTCCCGGGGAACGGGCCGAGGCCAGACCCGGTTGTCGGCCTGCTGGGCTGTGGGGAGCTGGAGACCGGCACTGCTGCGGCATCTCTGGGGCAGGGGCTGAAATGGGGCCCTGGGCAGGTGAGGGCAGGCCCCAGGGGTTGGGCAGGGACAGTCAGGGCTGTTGGTGCCCTCAGGGACATGCCAAAAAAGAGCTGTTTTTACTAATGATTGTGCCCACTTTTCCTTCTATAGTTTTCATATCCTTTTTTTCTCTTCTCTGATGGAACTGTGTAAAGGATGAGACTTGTCCTTTTTTTGTAATTTTTATTATAGCAGTCATTTGTGCTATTCATAATGTTATGACTACAGGTTTGCCAGACTGTCCGTCTGTTGAAACAGCTGTGGCCTGAAGGATCTGACATTCGGCGTGTGGTCTGTGTTCTTGCTTGTGCCGTGGGATTAAAAATATACAGCAACATGTTGGAAAATGCAAATACTTCCATGGAAGCAAAGACAGAGCAATCAGCAAGAGTAAGAATTTTTTTAATATCTTTTCAGCACAGTGACCATAAACATTTTGCTAACAGGAGAGACGGCTGTCCCCTTCTAGATTCCAAGCTGAACAGAGGCCCAGCTGCTTCCTTTGTGACTGCACTCTGTAAGTGGTCTGGTTCAGATAATTACTGTGGCCACAGCTTTTCCAAAGGAGCATGGTCTCTGTGCAAGAGGCACTGTGCCCTCTGCCACAGTGGCTATTCCTGGGGAAAGTTTTACCTTAGGACCAGTTACTTCCATAGGAAGTTTTATCTTAGAAGGTAGTTGTGCTCATTGTTTTTCTTTTTCTAATGTTCAGTGGCATACTAGCTTTTACATACTAGCTTACAGCTTAAGCTAGAAGAATACACTTTTCCTCAAGTTAGCAAGACATTTCAGAAAAAAGGTGTCTTTCTAGATGCGGTCATGACATCGTTTTTGTGACCATACTACAAGCCTTATATTTTCATCAAGTTAACACAGGCACAATATATCAGTAATATTTTATGAGACACATATTCAGTGGACTATAGGATAGCTGTGTGGCTAGCACAGCTGGATTTCTGTACAGACTTTTTGCTGTGCAGTTGAGAAAAGAGCATAGGCCTATATCTAGATATTAGCCTTTCCTCTTAAAATAATAATATTTCTAGCCAGACACACTGACAATTGGTTTTAAGTTTTGTCTTGATTTTCACAGTCATACTCTTTTTGGAAAAGAGATTTTTTTTACATTATAACTGATCTGCATCTACCAGCACTACAAGAATGTTCATTTTGAAGTAAGTGTATCCACAATTAATTACAATGCACAAATTGTTTAAATTGATCAAAATTATTAACAGAGTGCAAACCACTGAATTAAGTAGAGGTAAACACAATTATTTTACTGAAGGACATGGTCAACTTTTTATCTGTCATCTCTCAACAGGGAAGAAGTAAACCCCTATCTCCAGAAGAAGCAGCTGACCTCTGTAGAATGCAATGCCTTACAGTGGCTTTTCTTCTTCATATGCCTCTTTCACAGAGAGCTCGGATTAGGATCATGAAATCCTGCTGGACTAAGCAGGTTTTACCATTAATAAAAATGGTATGTGTAGCACTGTCTTACTTCCCCTGTCATCAGGTGCAATTGTCATTTCAGTTTTCATCTTCCTTTATATGCTACTTTAGTCATCTGATGAGATCAAAACAAACCTTACCTGGTTCAGGAATCTTGTGAGCCACAAATCAGTGGGGCTCGGAGAATGTTTGGGGCAGTATCTCTATACTTGACCTCTTCTTAGATGTCTCCAGTTAGCCAGTGTTAGTGTTAGGGTACTGGGCTAGATGGACCTTTTGGTCTCATCCAGTATGAGAAGTTTGATAGCAGGCCTTTTTATTGTTTAAAGTTGGCTATTACAGTGAAGTGGAACAGTGAAGGCAGTTTCCTGATTACAAAGAAGTCAAGTACCAGTGTGTTGTTTTTCATGTCAATAAAATCTGTGGTAGTTAACCTTGCTTTGGAGATGCTTTGATCCCTCCATGTGAAAAGGTGCTCCATAAGAATTAATTGTGTGCTTTATTTTAACAGCAACAGTTGTGTATGCATTTTGCTCTGACACAGCTAACTGATACAAATGATTGGAAATTGGATTTAACTTACCTGCCTGACTTAAATGATGATTCACTGCTCGCAAATCTTGCACATTACTATGAGGTCGAATACAATGAAGGTATTTTGTTGAACAGTTTGCTTTCTTACATTTCTAACTTTATTAAGCTGCAAAATGAGAATGAAACTGCTTGTACAAGCAGAAATGAGCACAATTTTCTAATTACCTATATATTAATGGGTAGATTTCATGGAATAATAGGGAAACTTTTTTCTATAGCCAAGTCTAGAAAATCACATGTGAAAGTGTCTTTCACCAGTACTCATTCAGAATACTTTACCATGTCATATCTTCAATGTGTTACCCGTACTTATGCAAAGGAAGAGTGATGTAGCATAGGTAGTAAGAGCTCTGTGTCACTGTTATTGGGTATGCTCAACTGTTTGGTTTTTAACCAGTTTTCTATTAATTTCATTTGTCTTAGTGCAACACAGTCAGAATGGAAACTAGATTCTATCCCTAATGTTACTGTGACATTGGATAATATTTTTAATTTCAGATGAGATTGATTCAGACAAAATCATATATTGTCTTATAAATACATGAATTTGGGAGCTGGACCTTTAAGAACGTCAGATATGTTAAGATTCACAAAAAAGTTACAAAAGCTGACAGAGCAAGAAAGTATGGAAAAAGATTTGTAGCAAATGTTCTTTCAGAGTAATTCTGCTTACCTGAAATCCTCTGCATGAGTCCATCTGATAGTAAACCAGAACACTTTCTTTATGAATCTAGTCACAAGATGTCCTTTATGTACCTCAGTAAAGCAAGTGTAGAGGAATTTTTAAAGGAAATATAAATTAGGAATACAAAACATTTATTTTTATAATGATACCTATTATTTGGCACTAAAAACAAAATTCTCAATCCAAGATCCTACCCTGCAGGAGGTGAAGGTGAGAGAAATTTCTTTAGCTATGGAGCTTGCAGACTTCCACAGACAGTCTAAATCTGGTGTTCTTTCCAAAATACATCTTCGCAGTACATTTACTTATTTATACCGTGGGCTATTAAAACCTGTGAAGGTACAACATTCTGTCCTAATTTGTTCTAATGACCAAAGACCTTGGGTAGGACTGAAGTCTTTGTGCCTGATGCTCTGCATAGGTGAATAGGTAGGTTCTGTTTGAGGAAACTTTTAATTTTAAAGGTCGTCCTTTTTTTTTTTTTCCCTTTCTTCCCTCCCGCACAGGATTAGAGTTCAAAAAGGAATTGGGGAAAGAAATGGAGAATGAATACCAATGCTTATGGGACACTGTAACAAAATTGGCTGTGAAATACAGTTTTGGAGATGCTTTCCCAATACGAAAGACCTCCCAACTATTTCTTGAACAGGAACAGACATTATTTAGAGGTACTGACAACTCCACAAATTAGAGAGTTAGAAGCATGATCTTCATTACTATCACTAAAAGGTCTAGGAGTAGTGATCTGATTTTATCCTGATCACAAATCTAATTGATGCTTTATGAATCCTCTCCTCCTTCCTTTCAACCCACTAGCAAAACTTGCAGCTGATGCCAAAATAAGTCTGACCAGCCTTATGGGTGAAATTCTGGCTCCACTGTAGACAGCACAAGTATTGTTATTGACTTCAGTAGGAATTAGGTTTAGTTCATGATTGCTAGCCCAAATCTATTGTATGTATTGTAAAAGACATTATGATTAGCGTAATACAAATAATAGTAAAAAGCATAATAATTACTCATAATTAAAGTAACTTATGCTGCAGGAGGACTGTCTCTGAAGAACATCTTTGTATATATTGACATAGGGTTATGCAGGTATTGGGCATGGGAGCAGCAAATTAAGTGAAATACAGAATTGTTGCCATAATGGTAGAGAGTCCAGCCATCACTGTAGCTCACATTGCAATCCTTGAAGGTTGTGGAAGTGTGACTTGCCCATAAGTGTCTTAAATTACACCATCATCCTGTTTAGTAGCCCATAACTGGGAAGTGCATACTTGGCTCAGAGATTATTTTTCCTCCCTCACTTACAAGACCTGTTCTGAATATCTGAAAGGAGTAGGTAGAGATTTTTGCCTGATATCTGACATTTCTTGAGAACCAGTTTTGTTACACCCTTCCAAATGTTTCTTTCAAACCTATCAAATTGTGTGGATCTTTAGAAGAGACAGTAGGTAAGAAATTCAGTAAAGACTGTAATATAATTCTACTTAAGTTTGTGAGTGTTCTTCAGCTGGTTTCAAAGATGTCAAGCGGACAAAGTGGGCTCTAGTGGGCAAAAAAAAGACAGTTTCTTTGTTATCTGTGGGATATTAAGGCATCTTCTGGCACAGCATTTGTGTTGCCTATTTCTGTATCTCCTTTGGAGACCTTGAAGACTGAAGTTGTGGCTAGACTTCAAACGTGGGAAGGATGCACAATGTTAAATGTCATCTTTAGTCATCTAACTTAAATGCAGTTGAAAGTGCATATTTAGGAGACTGTGGTCTTTATGGAATCAGTGCAGGAAAGTAGATGGCTGTGAGATGGGATGGGTTGTAGCATTCAAAAAATTAGCATAGGTGTCTAAAATGGATTATGAGAATATCTGTTCAGAAGCAGTAATGATGTCTGCTTCATTCTTCTTCCCATGCTTGAGAAGAAACAGGAAAAGGGGAACTAGTCAACTGCTGCTTACTTTTAGCAAATTTTACTTTATAGAATTTCATTTATGATGTAACTTGAAAGAATTTGCAAGTATGATATGCAATCATATATATTCTTAATTAAACAATATTAATTATTTTTTACACTGTAAAGACTACAAAGAAGAAATTCCTAACATTGGACTAATCTCAGTGACATCTGATCTTGTTGAAGATTATGCTGGGGATGTTTTGAAAGACCTACCTGTTTTAGAAAGGTACATATATGAGTTTTATTCTAATGACATAACATTATATGGGCTTATTTTCTGCTCCCCTGCACTTTGCATCCATATTATGATCAATCTGTACAAATGTAGAAGTGCTTTTGCTATGACTGGGTAAAATTTCACGTTTACATGTACTGGTGTAAACGTTAACAGGAAGTTCAGATAAGAGTCAATATATCCATATTTTCTCATACTGTTACTTGTTTGCATTATAGTCTTTGTTTCTTACTCTACATTCCGGAACTGTTTTTCTAAATGTACAATTTGTATTTGAAAGGCCTTATCCTAAATTGCAAAGCTTATTGATTTCAGGAGAAGAAAAACATGAAATAAAAATACTGAAAAAAAAAAGTAAGAGATTATCCTTTACATTTGCTCTGCTACTTGTGGCAGTGGGTTCTGTGCTGCGCAATGACTATTTTTTAGCCAGTGTGCAAATTATGTAGTTGCATTGCATTCTGTGATTAATCTGTATGAAAAGAAGTGAAAAAATGGGGGTTTACTTTGTTTGTTAGTAATTCTTTATGAAAAACAGGCTATTTTGACATTTGGATATTTGGAGTAGAATTAAACCCTACGTTGCTTTTCTGCCACAGTAAAATTGTGTTTTGATAAGTATCCAGTTTTTTTAATGTTTTTAATGTTTCATTAGAGATGCTAGAAAACACTTTTAATTTCTGCTCTGTTTAATGTTTGTATATTTCAGCAATGATCCTGCAGTTACTTCTTTTATTAAATACAAGGAGTTTGATGAGCTTCATCACTGGCATTCTGGCAGACCTTTGACTGAGGAATATGAGCGAGTACGATGCAACGCTGATGGTAAGAAAAACTAACACAAAGACCATGTGTCTATTTTGGCTAGGACAGCATTGTAAAGGTTGTCGTGGTTTTGGAGAAGGACTTCTCATTTTAGAAAATATTTGCAGCTGTATAAATAGTTACCAAGCTAGAGCTACTGCAATAGTGAAATTATACTTAAACTGATATGCCTGTGCATTATGTATATGCATTGTGTATTATCTTAAATAAGTCTAATGAGTATAACAGAATGAGCACTTATGGTCAGATGTTCATGATACGTTCCCTTTTGCTTGTGAAATGCTTCACAGGTTTATATAAGCAAACTGTCTGTACATGTGCAGTTTAATGATTAAATATATAGTTTGAATAATGCTTGGTAAGCACATCCATACATGTCCAAAATCTGCTCAGATGTTTGCACAGTGCATGCATAGCCAATCTTATCTTTTGAGAACAGAATTAAAATGAGAAGTAAAAGAAGTTGTTGTGGTTTAATCCCAGCCAGCAACCGAGCCCCCCACAGCCACTCGCTTGCTCCCCCTCAGTGGGATGGGGGAGAGAATCAGAAGAGTAAAAGTGAGAAAACCCGTGGGTTGAGATAAAGACAGTTTAATAGGTAAAGCAAAAGCTGCGCATGCAAACAAAGCAAAACAAAGAATTCATTCACTACTTCCCATGGGCAGGCAGGTGTTCAGCCATCTCCAGGAAAGCAGGGCTCCATCACATGTAGTGGTTACTTGGGAAGACAAACGCCATCACTCCAAACATCCCCTGCTTCCTTATTCTTCCCCAGCTTTCTATGCTGAGCATGACCTCATATGGTGTGGAATATCCCTTTGGTCAGTTGGGGTCAGCTGTCCCAGCTGTGTCCCCTCCCAGATTCTTGTGCACCCCCAGCCTACTCACTGGTGGGGTGGGGTGAGAAGCAGAAAAGGCCTTTTCTCTGTGTAAGCACTGCTCAGCAATAAAGAACACATCCCTGTGTTATCAACACTGTTTCCAGCACAAATCCAAAACATAGCCCCATACTAGCTACTGTGAAGAAAATTAACTCTATCCCACTAAAACCAGCACAGAAGTAAACAAAAGTTGTTTGTATCATAATTCTTGATGTTATGCATTACAGGTTCCTGTAAGTTTTTTCCAGTTTGAGATACTAAGGAAAACAAACCATGGACTTAGTTTTGATCTTAGATTTGCATATTTACATGAAATGAAGTATACAATACTGTATGTACCAGCAAGTACACAAAACTTTCTCTCAAAGATGTTGCTATCATCTATTGCATCATACAGTGGATTAAACTGTGAAAAACCTACCAGGAGCTGAGAAATCATGGATTACTGTTGATACTTCCAGTGTTGCTTATGGTTTTCATTCAGTGACTTTGAAATGTTGTTTCCTCAGTGGGTATTTGCACCACTTGACTTATGAAACCAGGGCTCCATCTGCTTATCTTTCTGACTGGATGATTTTTTTGCATTATTCCGTGCACTGTGATTTCAGTGGGAAGTTTGGAGAGCATAACATGCAGAATAGTAGCTAGAGCACCTTCCATAATGTTGGAGTTGAAGGTTTATGTCCACTCCAGCTGAAGAAAGGGCCCTCTCTGTCCCATGCCTTGCATGAATCCTCTGAATGCTAGCATGTGTCATCTCAGTCTTTCTTATGAAAAACAGAAAGATCTATTGAGATGGGTCTTCACACTCAGAAACTGACTCATTGTTTTGATTTTAGGGCAGAGAGAAATACCTAGGCTTGACTGTGGAAGTATCCATGTGCTCAGTTCAGTATCTTCCATTGGCTAGCATAAGTGTTCTTCCAGCAGCTTTATTTATTTATGTTCTGATGACAGAGTCTTGTTTTCATGGCGAAGAGGTCTCTTTCTGATCATCTGAAATGCCATTGGAAGACACCTTCCTATTTTCATGGACTGTGTGAGAAGCCTAGGCATTTTGCTCAAACAGTTGTAATTTCTTCCCAGGCATCCTGCTTGTTAAGTTTTCCAGTATTTTTAATGTGTGCCTAAAGTAGTTTGAATTTGAGTCTATTGCCTATCTCTCAGATAATTCAAAGTACTGTTGGATTTCAGTGAGTCTTAGTAGCCAGCACCTTTCAAAATGTGATTTTGGCCTTTAGGTCAATGAGGAATTTTTAGGAAATTTATCCATTATCCAAGTATCTTTTCTTGGAAATAAATTAGGCTGGAATTCTATCAGAGTGTTTTTTAATCGATTATCTTTATTTGCAGCAAAATCCAAAGATCCAAAAGAAAGGAGACAAATACAAAAGTTACAGACTTTTCATCAGTTTTATGGAAGCACTTTGGAAGACAGCACTTCAAAACTTATTGTACATCAAGAGGATGTGTCAGGGAATGCTAATGCTGCTGTCAAAAAGACACAAAAAAAGCATGTGAGTATAGTCAAGCTGCTCTTTCCAAATCTTTTTTCTATTATCCAGGAGAGGATTTCTACTATACAAGTCCTACAGCTCAAGTTTTATATTCTGAATGCAGTAGTAGTTCTCAGTTGAAGAAATTTAAATTGCTTTTGTACTTCAAATTTAATTAGCTAATTGGCAAAAGTATTTTTGTTCCTAGTTAGGAATACTGATGAGTGATTATATTTTAACAGGCACAAGTAAATAAAAAAATTAATAAATATGAACTCTGTAAGGGCTGATAGGTTTTGGCTCATGGCCAGTACTATAATGTGGAATGAAGGAAACTGGAGTTCATTAATTTAATTTTACTTTAAGAAACTATTGAGAAATACTGGATAAAGCATTATTCAGTTATTTATTTCCCTGCACTATTTGGAAACATTCTCTATGAAAGATCCTGTAGATATTGCAATTAATCCTAACTATGTGAACATTGTCAGACATCACAGGGTATGTAGCATGTACTTGCATGCTCATGAACAATACTGAGCAATAGTAGTTCGAGTAATATTTCATAATAAACTGTACTATGGATTACAGGTTATGGCCTCTTGAATTACCTGTAAAAGTCTGTATATAAAATAACTTCGTTAACTTCAAGTAAGGTTGAACTCTTAATTTTATTTAACTTATTGAAAAGCATCTCAATATGGTCAGAATTACTATTACCCATGTATAAAATAAAAGCTTGAAATTTCACTTTCAGACATCTGCTATTTTATTTTTCCACATTTGTGCTTTTTTATACTACTTGTGAAGCTTTATACTGACTTAAAATGAAGCATAGGGAAGCTCTTTCAAGCAATATATGTTGGGATTCAGAAATTATATCTCCTTCAAAATAAAGTACTATTTTAAACAATTCCCAAAACACAATGCATCACACAGATGAATTGAAACCTATAATGTACCTGCTGTGATTGAGCTTATGGATTAACTTTTTTTAGATGATGCTTGCACACGGTGATGCTTGGTTCAAAATATTTTCATTTTATTGGATAGAAAAGTAAAGCGGAAACAATTGCAGAGGAAAACAACAGGCGACTAAAAATTAAAGAGGAAAAGAAAGAACAGGAGCAATGGAAAGTCTTGTGTAAACCAACTGAAGAGGAAATAAAAGCAAATGTGACTGTTGGAATAAATAAATTGGAGAAGTTTCTCAAGACCCTTAAAAGTAAATCTGTGAAGCTCAGCATAGAAATGACAGGACTGTCTGCCTGTTTAGAAGTGTGGAAGGAACACTGCAGAGAGCAAGGTATGATAGCCAAATTCATGTTCAGTATTCAACTTCCACTCCCTTTAACCAAGAGAGTGAGTGACTTTGGAGATTCTCAGCTGGAATAAAGATGTGTAAATACATCCCTGTTTCCGGAGCATGAAAGGTGTTTTTAAGTATTAACAGGCTCTGGTCCCCTTTTGCAATTTCAGGATCCTTTGAGTCAGCCGTAAAGTATCCAATGAAATTAGATTGTAGCTGTTTTCCTGTTTTGCTTTGTACATTGCATACATAAACAATTGCATACATAAATAATTTATTTTCTTCTATATATCTTTAATAATTATGTATCATGCACACTAAATTGTATCTATATTGCAGTGGCTTGTTTAATTAGCTGAGGTGGTTAGCTCACAGTCTGATGACGATTTGCACAGAAATCTGTGCTACCATGGTTAGTGGCCTCCTATTTCACCAGAATTAACTTGTTCAGTCCATACCCTCAGCCAGGAGGGTCCAAACACACACTGCTCTAAACATGTTGAGGAAAGTTGAAAACATTGGAGTGAAATATGTTGCTAATAAGATTGAGTAACAAATGTGCGGGTCAGGAAGGTGAAATGGGGGAGCTCAGTGTTATTGTGTAGATGTCAGACGTATGACTCCCTTTTATAGCTGAGCGTGCAGAAGCAGAATTATTTGGGTGCTTGGTCTTCAGTGGCACTCCTTGTAGACGTCACAGGAGTGTGGGTTGTCTTCATCTAGTTGTCTTTAAATAAAATTAATTTTTGAATTGTGATAAATGTGGTTGGATGGATAAGGTCTGTTCTAAAAATACCTAATATTAGAAGACTCCCAATGATACAATCGGCTCTCAAATAACTGTAGGCTTTTTTTTCAAAGGTAACAAATCTAAAGATTTAAGCAAAGCTGTTCAAGTCATGAGGAGAATTCATATCCTCCTTGAAAAATATCAAGATCTTTTGGAGAAACCACATCTACAAAAGCTGACCAGATATCTAAGACTTCTTGGATTTGAGAATTTGGCATGCTCTCTATCTGACAAGGTAACTTTATAGACTGTCATGATTCTACTGTAACTGGATCTGTAGCTGAATATCAACAGTGTTTTCTTAAGCATTGAATAGGGTGTGGAAGATCTATATTGAGCTTAATTTATTTTGTCTTGTGCCATAAGATTTGGAACTGTCTATTCTTGCTTCAGATATTAATCTTCTTTAGTTCCATGGATACATTCTCTGCTTGATGTGAGGGCTAGCTAGCACAATAGGCCACTTCCCCTTTAGTAAATAGAACTATATATGGCTGCAAAGATACCCTTTGGAACATGCATCAAGATTAATTTGCTCTAGTTATGTCTGCCTGAGGCCTTAGACATCTCTGAGAGGTACCTGCTGCTCAATTCATCACATCAGCTGAACTCTGCATGTTAAAAATAACTGTTAAAAGCTAAGTGATGAGCACCTGCTCTCTAACAGGCCCAAATGTGCTACTTTAGAAAAGGAAATCTTTGAGACTGCAGAGGTGGATGAAAACTGTTCTGTTTGTTGTTATGGTATTACTGATCACCTCTGAAGGAAACAGTTTCACATACTGAATTGCTTGTCCTTGCTAGCACAGCTGAGACCACCAGTAGCTACACTGAATTTGGCTCTGAAAATTTCTCAGGCAGAAGAGGGAGGATAAAACTCACAGCCTGCAGAATATGGAGTCAATAGCAAAAGGAAGGAAGTTTACAGTGAACTGTAAAACCCGTATCAGTCACTTCAGTGTCTCATTTTTCAGGCAAAGTAGAGTTAGGAATTTTTGGAAGCTTATTTCTGCAAAGTGTTTGTCATCCTTCCTTGAGGATCAGGACTAAGAGGTGAGGGAGGAAGTGATGTTTTGTAAGAAATTTTCTTCCCTTGAAGAGTGGGAATTATTTGTCTCTTTTTCTATGTGAATTCAACTGGTGTACGATGATTGATTGCTTTTGGCTACATCGTTATTGTAAGGGTGTTTGGTGCGCCAAATAAAGTATATTACATTTCAGGAAGTATAATTGTAGGATCTGAGGATCTCGAAAGGTCTGTTGTAAAGGTTTGTGGTGATAGAAGGGATATGTTGGCAAATTTAATGTCTTGCTCAGAAGGGCTCTAGATCAGTCAGTGCATTTTGGACCTACTTTTGCTTTTGCCGCTGCTTGTTTCTGATTATTACCTTTGCAAAGTTGGGGAAATTTTAGGAATAACTGAAATTTTCAAGAATAACTGAAAATATTTATTTCAAGAAATTGAAGAAGTTGTGACATCTCCATCCTTGGAGATAGTAAAAACTCCGCTGAACACAGCCCTGAGTGACCTGATCTAATTGCACCTGCTTCTGGCAGTGAGTTGGATTAATTGACATCCAGACATCCCTGACAACCTAAATTATTATGTGATTTTCTGATCTTCTGGTGTATGTTGTAACATGTAATGCTTTTCTATACAGCTTTCAGGATCAGATGTTGTAACCAGACATGTCCATGAACATTAAATTTGGTATGTCTTAGGGTATACAGGCATTCATTAAAAATACAATGCTTTCCAAAATTTGGGATCACACTCAGTCTTTATATTGAATTTCCTTTTGCAGCTGTGATTCATTGCACAAGGGGTCAGGGCAGGCTCAAGAAAAGAGACATAAATATAGAATGAGAAGGCTCTGGCAGGCAATATCTTGAAGAGGCTGAGCTTTGCCTGCTAGCCAGTTTTCTTAGCTCTTCTGACAACGAAAACAACACCAACACCACCACTGGCTATGGAAGACATATTATTTTTAGAACATAGTCTCCTTTGAAGAGATACAAGCATAACCCTGACATAAGGCTATATGGTGTAGATTTCTGCAATAAATTATTTATAAATCACCTGCACTTTCATATGTTTTTCGAAGCTCACAGAGCAGAAGATGTGCCATTTTCTTGGTCTCCTGCTAGCTTTCAAATCAACTTGAATTGTCATTTGACCTTTTAGACAGGAGAAAGTAATGATCAGAATATAAGCAACTATGCTATCAAAGTGGGTCCAGCTCGCTTTCAGCTACAATACATGGATTATTACTTGCTCAGAGAAGAGAGAAATGATCCAGATCCCCGAGTGCAACATTTCATACCAGACACATGGCAGGTAATGAGACACAAAATTTTTGCATAAAGTTAATGGAAATTATCTTTGATTTTTTATTTATTTATTTTTTCCATTTAAAAATACACGTTATTATACTACTTGTCAAAAATAGTGTTGTTTAACAAATTTAGTTTTTTAACAAGTTTAACAAATTCAGTAGATCATTTCGGACTGTATTCCATGTTCTTTCTACACTGAGAGCTTTTCTACAGAGAGCTTGGCCCAAGGAATTCAACATAAGAAATGCCGAATCCATGGGATTTCATTGCTTATTACCGTATTTGATGGTGGTAATGCCCCATTTGGATAATCTCTGACTCTTCATCCTCTGCTCATTTGTCCCTAAAGAATCCTCATAGTATAAGTTGACAAATAACTTTTCTGTCTAAAGCAGAGTAAGTCTAACAGATTTTTGTTATTATTGGACTGGGGAGGCCAGCTGAATTTGCTACTTTGCATGTCCATATCTGCAAAACAGTCACTTGCTTGAAAAGCAACTTGGAACTTGGTGTATGTGCTGATAAAGATAGTGTTAGTACTATTTCTGTTTCCTTTCCTGTACCCCTTCCCCAATCCTTTCACAGACCTATGTAAGGTGAGAGAGCATGGGGGAAGACAATAACAGGGAAGAAAACAGATTAATAAACACTGTATGCTCGGAGAAAAAGAGAGATTTGGACAGTATTGATGTAACTGTTATAATGCAAGAAAAAATACTGCCTTGTCTAAAACAGTGAAGTTTTTGGAACTAAATTATACATTGCTGAGTTAACTGGTTTTATTTTTTAATTTGAAAACATCCAGGTTTGGATTCAGAATGTTCTGGTATCAGTATCTCAGACCAAATAATTGAAATAGACCAGTTATAATTTGTAGTTCCATTTTTTTTCCACTAACAGTTTAAGAGAAAAGAATACAGTCATAAAATGGCTAGTTTAACTCTAACTTTCTGTAGTCTAAAATCTGTGTATGAAGTCTACATGCAAAAATAAGAGATGTTTTCACAGGAAGAGCTGGTTTACTCATTAAGAACTTCATAACAATACATTTTGACATAAGTAGCTGCTTTTCTCTTAGAGAGAACTTCTTGATGCTGTAGATAATAATGAGTCTGCAGTGATTGTTGCTCCCACTTCATCAGGAAAAACATATGCATCATACTATTGCATGGAAAAAGTTCTGAAAACAAGCAATGATGGAGTAGTTGTGTATGTTGCTCCTACAAAGGTAAGGCTACATCCTACTACGTATTATTGTATGTATGACTATGGTATTTCTCAGTATGATTCTGAAACCATTTGGGGTAACTTGTTACACAAATTTAGTTGATTTTTTTTAATTAGAAATGGAATCTTTACATTCTGTTTTACATTTACACTTATTTGAAACAGCATGTTTACAAAAAAATCTTCAAAATATTTAAGCTTATGTATAGTTTTTGTCTATTAATATCCATATAGCTAACTTAAGGTCAGAAACACTAATACATAGAAAAACGCTATAAGTAGCATGTTAAGTAAATGGTGAGAGTACCAAAAGCCTACCAACATGGTGAAAGTAATATTAGAACAGAATAATGACCAAGCAAGTCAAGCTGTCTTTTTCTAATTGAGTTCACCATTAGATGCTTTAAGAGAAAAATCAATGAAACTCTAGGCAGTGGGATATTTTTAATGAGAGTTCTATCCTAATAGTTAAAAACTGACTTAAGTGCTGAGGCACAATGTTTTGATTTCTTCCAAAACTTATTTTAATGTTCAGTAATAAAATTTGTGGATATTGAATTACATGTGCTGTTATTCAATAATAATCACTATGGATTGTATTCTCTAAGTAAAATCAATTTTTTTGTGGTTATACTCAGGTTAGGCATCAAAATCATCTTTACATTTGAATATCAGTTGGGTGCAGAAATGTACAGAAATACATTTCTGGCTGCAGAAATACCTGCAGCCCCAGGACTTTGAGATCATTAAAGTGCTTGTAGATGCAGTAGAATGTGGTCTATTTTTAACTGCTTTGAAAATAATTAAAATACAGAATTAACAATGTATAACTCACTTTACACAACAGTAAATTTCTTTGAAAGCATTTGAGTGTAATTGAAAATCAAGTACCCTATCTTTTTAAACTTAACATTGTTGACAGTCTAGACTTAATAGTACATTACATAGTACGTTATAGTCTAGTACATTAGTATCACTGCCAAGATTGAATGCTTCTATAAGTCTGGGAATATCATATGCCTTTAGACGTACACTGTCTAGTTTTGTTAATGACCTGCTTTATTTAAGGCCCTTGTAAACCAAGTGGTGGGAACTATATACAATCGATTCACCAAGAAACTTCCAGATGGATTAGTAGTGTGTGGAGTCTTCACGCGAGATTATCGCAATGATGTCATGAATTCTCAGGTATATTTTTATGGGTGTTTTAACACATAATAATAATGACTTCTGTATTCCATCTGGCTTCTGAAAATGTTAATTCTAATTCTAACAATTGTGCCATTACTAAATACAAAGCTCAGGAAAAATCTAAGCATACCTGTACTGCTTACCAGAAACTTTCAGTCTATGGCATACAACCTTACCTATTAATCCTTAAAGGACATGCAGTTGATTACTTGTTCTGATTAAAGGAAAAAACATTAAAATCCTTTGTTTGACAGCATACAGCAGATGCCTTACAGAAGTCCAGATAGAATACATCAGTAGCTCTTCCCTTGTCCACTGATGTAGTCACTCCATCATAGAAGGCCACTAGGTTGGTCTCTCTTGTAGTGGGGAGCCCAGAACTGGACACAGGACTCCAGGTGTGGCCTCATCAGTGCTGAGTAGAGGGGAAGGATCCCCTGCCTTGATTTGCTGGCAGCACTCCTCCTAATGCAGCCCAGGATACCATTAGCCTTCTTTGCCACAAGGGCACATTGGTGCCGCCTGTTCAACTTGGTGTCCACCGGGACCCTTGGGTCCTTTTCTGCAGAGCTGCTTCCCAGCTGGATGGCCCCCAGCATACACTGGTGCACAGGGTTGTTCCTCCCCAGGTACAGGACTTTGCACATCTGTCTGTTGAACTTCATGAGGTTCCTGTCAGCCCATTTCTCCAGTGGCATATCAGCCACTCCCCCCAGTTTGGTGTCATCAGCAAACCTGCTGAGGGTACACTTTTCCCCATCATCCAGGTCATTAATGAAGATGTTAAACAGGATCAGACCCCCTATTGACCCCTGGGGTACACCACTAGTTACTGGTCTCCAGCTAGATTTTGTACCGCTAATCACCAGCCTCTGGGCCCAGCCTTCCAACCAGTTTTCAGTCCACTTCACTATCTGCTCATCTGGCCCATACTTCCAACAGCTTGTCTGTGAGGATCTTATGGGAGACATTGTTGAAAGCCTTACTGAAGACAATATCCACTGCTCTCCCGTCATCTACCAAGCCAGTCATTTCATCATAGAAGTAGGTCAAGGCTGGTCAAGCATGACTTCCCCTTGGTGAATTCATGCTGAATACTCCTGATGATTTTCTTGTTCTCCATGAGCTTGGAAATGATTTCCAGGATTAGTTGCTCCATCGCCTTCCCAGGGATCGAGGTGAGGCTGACCAGCCTGTGGTTTCCTGGGTCCTCTTTCTTGCCCTTCTTGAAGACAGGAGTGACAAATCATTCATTCATTCTTGCTTACCTTGAAATCAAATACTTATGTATTCTTAAATGCTTTTTAAATATAGATTCTACTTGTAGTTGATTAGTCAGTTTACTTGAAAATAATGCTTTACAAACCTTTCTTCTTAGATACTAGTGACCGTGCCTCAATGTTTAGAAATCTTGATGCTGTCTCCTCGTTGCCAGGAATGGACCAAACGGATACAATATGTTATTTTTGATGAGGTAGGCATCTTTTAATAGTAACTAATTTAACAAATACATGAAAAATATTGAGGAAAAATGCCAGTGACTCAATTTTTCATTACATATATTATTACTGGTAAAAAACCAACTTTCAGAAATACTATTTCGGACTTACTTGCTTTTTCCTGTTCACTGATAATGTTTATGTACACCAAAGAACTTAAAACTCTTGTTTGTCCTCAAGAGGACATACAATTCAGTCAAAGGTACCAGGAACTTCCTTTATTTCTGTCAAGCCAGTCAACTGAAAAACTAAAAGCCACCACTGTAGTCTCAGTGGCACAAATAGAGCATACCAGACTGGGATCATACACATTTCACATCATACGGTATTTGTCAGTCTTTCCAGGGAAAAAGTCAATGATTAATCTTGCTAAATTTAAAATTACTATGATATTCTTTCTTTTATATAGAATTAATTGCTAATGATGCCAGTGAGTATCTAGGGTACAGAGAGTGAATGTAATATTGGAATTTAGACTAATTTGCTATCCAGTGAAGTCTGGAGAGGGATTTACTGGACATTTGATTTGGATCTCATGGTCATTTGCTGCAAGATAAGAATTATTCAGTACTGATCTTGCCAAACTTTTGATTTTTGCAAAACACAAACCAACTCCTGTTATGGGTGCACTTTGATAAGGAAGACTTCTTTTCTTTTAATCCTTTTTCCAAAAACCATAGGTCCATTGTCTTGGTGGTGAAATTGGAGCAGAGGTTTGGGAGCATCTTCTGGTAACAATTCGGTGTCCGTTTTTGGCCCTCTCTGCTACTGTCAGTAACCCGGAACACCTAACTGAGTACGTGTGGAATTTTCTTGCTCACAAGAGCATATTTAAATTGGATATGAGCTGTTTTCGATAGAGAGGTCAATTACTATTGGGAGGCAACTGATTTGGAGTTATATTGTTATATGTATTATGCTACCCTTACTCCCCCAGTTGACACAAAACAATACTGTAACTCTTAACTCTGTAATGAGAACAGGCACTACTATTCCTTCAGACCCCATAATTGAGCTCAGCAGAGGAATATAGGAGGCTTTTACACCTGTTTGAATTGCCAAAGCCTGATAAGCACACTTGCCCATCATCAATCAGAGAAGACACCTGCACTATATTTATATATATATAATGGTGCTATTTCACATTTTTTATTTGCACCCTGGGATAAGCTGGAGAAGATTTCACTGGAGATGGTGAGAGGGGGACTGGAAATTCTGTAGGAGAAATTGAGCAGATTGTAGTAATTCATCTATTATAGCTGTAGCAATTTTCTTAAAATATTTTTTACAACTCTTATTTTTATTTTGTTCTTGCACTGTAGGTGGTTACAATCTGTGAAAAGGTATTGGCAATGTGCTGAGAATACAATAGAAGGAAGGTCTACAAACTCTGAAAAGAACTTTACAAGAAAATGCAAAGTGAAATCTAAAGTACAAGAACAAAAGAAATCATATCGTGTTAGACTAGGTGTGTATCAGAATATTTTGTAACTAAGAAATAAATTTTAATGCTATTTCTGCAAAAACTTTAATCATGGTGTGTGAACTTAAGCGTATTTTGTTTTGGGTTTTCTTTTAAACAAAAACAAATCTTGCAGGATTAAGTACTTGCTTTTTAAAACAACCAAGTGTATCGTGACAGCATTTTTGTCTCTTCACAGTCTTGTATGGAGAAAGATACAATGATCTGGAGAAGTATGTGTGTTCTCTAAAGGGCAGTGATTTTATCATTGAACATTGTCATCCATGTGCTGCATTAACAGTCAATCATGTAAGCATAATACTGGTGTCAACATTGTTTAGCAACTGTTACATTTAGGCAACATGGATTCCATCAAAATGATTCCTTTATTTTTCTTTTGTTTAAACTCCTTGCAGATTGAGAACTATGGTATTCCTTCAGATCTTTCTCTGTCTCCACGAGAGAGCATCCAGCTTTATGACACAATGGTAAAAGTATGGCAAGAGTGGCCAAGGGCACAGGTGTGTATACATGGCTGTGGGCAACATGTATGAAAATAAATAGGTAACAAAGTACTGCAATGTTTTATCTTAATGTTGTTTTCCAGGAGCTAGATCCTGAGGAGTTTGTCTCTTTCAAGAATAAAGTAATAATAAAAAAGGCAGATGTGAGGAAATATGAACAGGAACTGAAGAAAGAACTAAGCAGATGGATTGTGCTTGGCCAAAGACAGAAGGTAACAGTTGTTACAGGGCACTTTCTTAGGATTGTGTACATCTTTAAAATAATAATTAGATGTAATATTATAATTATGGGAGTTTCTCCTGCCATAATTATTATTTATTAGGTTTAACTGTTGCTGTACTTGAAAGATAAGCACTAATATTTGTGGCATTTCCGTAAGCATTTTCAAAGTGGTGTTTTCACAAGCTTCTCTGGGAATCAGACTTCTGATACTGCTATGAGATTTAAATTCCTGATTCCTTTAGATACCTCCTACAATTAGTGAGAGTATTGTACCATTGCTCTGCTTTTTTAGTCTACCTCTTTTTTGCTGCTCATTTGAAACCTTCTGTGTAACCACAGACAGTATGTATGTTTCCATGTAAAAGATAGAAATTAAAGCAATGAGCAGAAAATCAAGTCCTTGACTGGAGGCCACCTATCATAAAAAGGAATATGAGGAGGTGGTGAACTGACAACAAGGAAAAAATAAAGAATATCTGGGGGAAAAACAAATTTCTTGAAATATGACACTTAAATGTGAAAATATATCATAATCAATATGTTAGCGATGCTTTTATTATTTGCACAGTGATGGTAGCCATGAATGCTACAAGAATTTGCATTCTGAGCTCTTAACCAAAGTCAGCTGATAACTTGCAGACCTTTTAGTGTGTAAACCATATGTGGCTATGTGTGGTTCTGAATGATTTAAACAAATTGAGCTGATAGAATGTGGCACAGAAAAACAGAGTCTTCATATTTGTTAGCCTCTGGCCAGAAGTTTCTGCCATTAAAATCTCCACAATAATACTACTTTGGTCAGGTGAATGAGCTACTGGAGCACCTTAAGCCAAAACCTGTGGATTGCTCAGAACAGGAAAAGTGGAGGCGTTTTGCAAGCTTTGTGGATAAATTACATGAGATGGATAAGTTGCCTGCCATATTTTTTATGTAAGTATTTACATTTCATGTGTTATATGTATATTGTCTATATTCAGAAAAATGGCTTTTAGAGATAAGCATTGATATGGCTTGGCGAATGCCATATCCTTTGGTTTAAAACATACAAAGTAAAGGCCTACAAGCTCTATCAACCCATGTATCTTTATGGCACTAAAAGTTTAGCTGAAACAAAACTGGGAGCATTAATTACTGTGTGGAAAGGGTAGAATCCATGCATGATGTCTGAGAAAATGACAAGAAACTGAATCACATTAAAATGAGAGTCAGATTCTCAGTTGCTTTGTCCCAGTGTAGTCAGTAAAACTTGTGGAAAGTGTATGCTGTTTATTTAGAGGTGCAAATGGTTTATGTAGGGGCAGATTTGCTAGGGAAAAGGGTGGAATGAGGTTCTATTAATGTGTGCATTTGTTACATTGTGATGGTTCCACTGCATAGCCTCTAACAGTCTCATCTTATGTCCAGTGACATGCATCAATCAACCTGTTTTGCATATATGTGAGATGTAATTACGTAACATCAAACATGCACAACTTCGAGCCTACTGATAATACCATTATTGTCAGTGATATTGCTAATATTAGTAAAGTAGGCATGTTCCTCAATGCTGGACTTAATAATAAAAAGAAGCTGCTTATCAGTAAACAGTTGTCTAGTGCATATTCTCACTGTAATGATACATAGGAACAATCATGTAAAAACAGAAAGTGTTCTCATCTCAGTATGAAGCCTTGCCCTTCCTTACATTAGACACTTTGATAGTTAGGGGTAGAACGCTCACTGCCATTTTAGTTCTCACATGCTTTATGCTGGTAAAAAGGCATTTCTGAAAGAACTCTAGAAAGGAAGAAGCAAAAAGTGCATATATGTATTAATGGCACATCTCAAATTACTCTAGTTGCTGGTAAATTATTTCTTTTTCTATTTCTCAGTGACAGTCCAGTTGTAAATTAATGTTTCAAGCTGAAACTGACAGTTTTCAAAAGGACTCTTAGATATTTGTAAATCCTTCAAATAAGGAATAATTTCAGGGCTGCTATATGAACTGCAACATCATTTTGAGGCACTCAGTAGAAGTTCCAAGGTGCTTCTCCTTAGGGGAGATGGATAAGTGCCTTTCTCTCACCTACCCTGGAATGATGGGTCCTTAGAAATTCTTGGTGACTTATGGCTCTGACAAGGGTCTGCAAGTAGAGTATGAATATAGCTAGATAATTGATAAATGATCATGGTGAGACAAGAAGACACCCCAGACCAGTGAACATGGAGGCAGAACCTAGTGGTATCAAGTTGGGGGATGAGGTACAGAAATCTGTTATTTAAGGGTCTTTTAAGGCACAGGTGTAGTATAACAGCACTTGGTAGATTTTCCCAGTGTCTTTGTACTCAGACAAGGGACAAGAGTCAGACAGAATTAAAAAAAAAATAATCTCTCTAGTTAAATGTCCCAGTCCTGAGAAATTGTGATGGACATGAAGGGGATGAGTAGCCTTCACAAGCAGTAGACAGTGACTTGGAGTAATAGATTGATATTTATGCTTCATTGGTGCTGGTAAGCTTTTTCTCCCTAAGCCATTATTGATGAATGATGTTGCAAAGCAGCCATCCTGTATGGTGTTATGTTAGCATGGAATTAATGGAGACTCCTGAGAGAGCACATATCAGAGCTGTAGAAGCCAAACTGCTACTGCAGCCATTGGTGGTAGGGAAAAAACAGTACTTAGAGTTTGCTTTGCTTTTCTTAGAGCCACCAAGGAAAAGAACAGGCTGGTACCACTTTAGTACTCTTTATGGCTGAATAAACGCAATGATAGAGAGAAATGAGATCATTCAGTCTGAGCTTCAACAGGGAAAAAAAAGAGTAAATGGCAAATGACTGTTATTGAGATCTGTCATGAAGATGTGAAAAGCTTAAATTAGGGAGAGGTTACCTCCTAGCCTTATAAATCTGTATTTGGTCCTTCTGGATAAAAGGATAAAGTCCTTCAGTTTTTGCTCCTGTTCTTGTTAACTGCCAAATTTGAATGACTTGTGAATATTCTAATGGACTAGGATGCAACCTCACCCCATCTGTTGCCAGCACCTTGGATGGTGTTAGTTAACAGAATCTGCCTGCTGCAACAAGAGTAAAAAAAAAAAATACTTTTTGAGAATGAAGCTGGAGAAGTCTTCATCCCAGTTAAACTCCAAACAGTCCAATACTGAAAAAGCTATGAGGAAGAACAGCTATGTAGAAGACCAAGAAAGACAGGCACTGATTCTCAACTGGGTAGTTGAGAAGAATTAAAATGACTTAAGCTACAATTTGCTTTATCTGTATGTCCAAGCGTCCAGCTTAGGGAAAGGTAGAGTTGAGCATACTTTCTGTAGATAATTTATTGGCAGAACCATTTTACATTTTACCATTCAGTTTTGGAATAGTAGTAGTTTGAAAGTGAATGTGGACTGTGATTTAGAGATGGAATAGGGATATGCTTCTAATGATTAGATTCTAACTATTGTCAGATTGATAAGACTCACTGAATATTACTGTCACAGTATTACATATAAATAAAACCTCTATTAGGAGGTTCACCTAACTGATGTATATTATATATTATTTACTTTAAGATTTAATGTGGATTCAGTGGAATATGCAGCCAGGAATGTATTCCTCAATTTGATGAAGAAACAAAAAAGTGAACAAGACCCTACTACTGAGAGAGAAAAAGAACGTTTAAGGGATGAACTAAGAAAACTGAAAAAAATGCTAATAAAATTCAACCCTCAGTAAGTATTATAACTATGTATTATTAAAAAGCTTACATATTATGACAGAGCATAATTTTGTGATAACTTATTTCTGGGGAATGTACCTTACCGCAGCACATTCTTCCAGCTTGCAGTATAGTAGTCCCTGCTCCACTTTGTGCTCTAGCAACCCACACAGTAGGAGCAGCTGTATGGCAGGTATCAATCAGCAGTACCTCGTGCATAGTCAGGCAGCAGAAAGATACCAGTGTTGCTGACATTGTGTAAGGTGCTGGCACTACAACATAAGAATCAGAGAGAGACCTGAGTATATGAGATTGGTCAACTTGGAATAATTCACTACTGACATATCAAGATATCAGAACAGCTCTTTCTTCAGGCAATAACTTTTGCCATGCATCTCTTAAGAACAGTGTAGCATCTGACCCTGGTGCTGGGTCAGCCACTGTGGGAGAACATTTTCATAGTTTAGCCTCACCATGGCTTGTTACAGTGGTGCATCTCTGAAGTATGGGTTCACCTGGCTGGTGAGATGTTCTTTCAATATTTGTCAGCCTTTTGCTTGGATTGCACTGTATTTGTTTCCCCCTTAACCTTGAATTTTCTTGATTTTGTGATCATAGAGTATGGATTTTTATAAGGCATTTGGCAATGAAATATGGCTCTATTTATCAGGATTGTCAGGAACATAAAGCATCATGGTTTTGCCCTCCTAATCATGACAATTTACAGTGCATTCTGTGGACATAATATCATGAAAGAATGAACTTAGCTGACTTTAATAGTAGTAACCGAGAACTTGAAAATCCAGTAGGGATTTAGACATGTATTTAGACATTGAAGTAGCTTGAAAATCTGTGAATAAATAGTTTTCCCTCTCCTCTCTTCTTCAAATCCTGCTCTAAATTCCTGCAGTCCGTGTCATTAGCAGCAGTAAATCCATCACATTTCTCTTTCATGTTTACTTCTTCTACTGTGCAATCTTGTTAGCTTACTAATTTGCTAAATGAGGTACTTACAGTTGCTGTCTTCATCTTCCTTCATTTTGTATATCACCATAATTCCTTCTCTCTACTTCATGCAGAATTACTTGCTGTTTTGCATACCAGCCATGATAAAAGGAAGCTGTTAGCATTATCAGTAAATTTACATTAACAGATCTACCTACATGTTTGAGCCTACAGTTTAAAAAGGAATGTCTGCATCTTTCAGTACCAAAAGAATATTTTAAAGTTGCAAAATGTATGTTAATTACAGAAATAATATTTTTAATTGTATATTATATACAGGGATACCAAAAAGCTGAGCCCCAGTAAAATTGAAAACATGGTGGTACTTTCGACTACAAAACAACAGTTAGAAAAAAGACTTAAAAGGCTAACTGTTATCCCCTCTGTGTGTACTTACGCTGATCCTAAAGCAGTGGATGAAGACGTAAGTCTTTCTGTTCTTCTTATTCACTGATAATTATCAAACACAGTTTTGGTTTTGTATGTCTAAAATGCATGAATTTGTGCATAAATACATAGAACGCATATAATGTGTGATGTAGTTGTACTTCACAACAGTATGCATTGACTTCATGAAACATTCTGAATATTTCCATTTAAATTTGATTCCAGGTGTCAATCTTAGATAACTTTATTTTTAAGATGTATGGACAACTTTCGTTCTGCCAGATAAAAAGATGTTGACTTGTCCTTGTGATAGGAGTCCTGGGATGTATACTACAATGGATTCATTTCCATGAACTATCAGCAATGCAGTTCTGTTACATGTTGATTCAGATCTCAGACTCCTATTTTTCTGATTGAGCCATCAGCATAGGCTATATGGTACTTTTGTGTGCTTATCAAAACATTTTTAAGCCCTTCGTATCTTGTAAAAATACTAAATAATAAATTATTTTAGGCTCTAAAAGTTCTAGTCGCCACAAAACAATTTTCCATGCTCTTCAATGTGTTTATGCCCCCTGAGGAAAGAAAAGGTAAGAAAAGCACTGAAAAACTACAGATGTCCATCAGAAATATTAATGTATATATTTGTCTACAAATAATTAAGGAATAATTTATGAAAGAGATTTATATGACATGGTTTCCAGCAGTAGTAGGTGACTGGGCCTTGATCCAGGAGATCCATTCTGGTCTAAACTTCCTGAAACATGACTGTGGTTCATATAGCTGTCTCTTCATGGCTGGGTTTTTTAATTAAAAAAAGTAATTGTGATATATAGCTCTTAATTCAGAGAAAAGGTGCTCAAAATTTTGATGAAGTGTCTCAATAATGCTTTCTGCTTATTGTGATACGTCCTGAAAGAGAGGAAAATTCTGTGTATTGGGACCAAACTTGAAAATTCTCATGGTTCCTTATCCTGGGCACTTGGGATCCCAATGGCATTTTTGCACTGCTGTCAGCCAGCATGGAAGGAACATTGCTTCCCACAGTTGCACATGGGTAAAGGCAGTGAAGAAGTAGCTTGAACTTTGGAACAGATGGCACTTAGCTGTAGAGTAAAGTTCAGAAAATACTGAAAAAACTTAATTCAGTGCTATTTCTGAGTTTGGGAAAGGGAAGCTTCTAACTGTGTGGTGAGATGAGATGGTGGTACTGAGCAGGGATGACAAATGAGCAAAAAGGTATCAGCTTTATGTAGCTACTTAGGAATTTGTTCTGTGATAGTGGCACGCAGCACATGGTCATGAGGCCATGCTTTGAGTAGGAAAGTCATCAACATGCAAGCTTGCCCTGTCTGGTTGCATCTAGCTGCATGGTATGACAATTGGGATTGTTGTAATGGCATTTGTTGCAAAGGTGAAAAAACCTGATAGTATATATGTGTACTGAAGAGCCTGGATTTGTCGTCATAATAAAGCTACTGATGGTACAAATCCAGTTATATACCTTGGGCTTCAGGTTCACTGAAGATCATAAACAGCTATATTTCTCTGTAGTGCTTGGAACTTTATCAGATAAGACTTTTTTCATTAACAATGCCTGGTTGTGGTTAATACTTAACATTTCTTTTTATTTGTAGACTCTGAGGAAGATTTTTCATCGACTTAGGTTTGAGAGAAGAGGTTACCTGCAGCAAATGATGGCACTGAGGGGCATTGGGTATCATCATGGATCTATGTCCGCCAAGGAAAGACAAGTAGTGGAGATGCTTTTCAGGCTGGGATATATCAAGGTTGGTAAATTGGGATCAGTTCTTTTTTAAAATTTTAGTTTCTCCATATATTTAATTAAAAAATATAGTGTACCTTTCACCAGTGGTAAAATATATTGCATTGACTTTGTCATGCTAATTTAAAAAATGTTGACATGAAAGTTTCCAAACAAATAAAATAAACTAAGTGAACTGATAGCTGTAGAACTTTATTTCTAACTAAGAGTTTCTGTCCTTCAGATTAGCATATCATAGAATCATTTAGGTTGGAAAAGACCCTTAAAATCATCGAGTCCAACCATTAACCTAACACTGCCAAGTCCACCACTAAACCATGTCCCTAAGCGCCATGTCCACACGTCTTTTAAACACCTCCAGGGATGGGGACTCAAATTTTTCCTAATATCCAATCTAAACCTCCCCTGGCACAACTTGAGGGCATTTCCTCTTGTCCTTCACTTCTTACTTGGGAGAAGAGACTGATAAGAGCGATAAGGTCTCCCCTTAGCCTCCTTTTCTTCAGACTAAACAGCCCCCATTCCCTCAGCTGCTCCTCATAGGACTTGTTCTCTAGACCCTTCACCAGCTTCGTTGCTCTTCTTTGGATGCGCTCCAGCACCTCAATGTCTCTCTTGTAGTGAGGGGCCCAAAACTGAACACAGTATTCCAGGTGCGGCCTCACCAGTGCCAAGTACAGCGGGACAATCCCTTCCGTAGTCCTGCTGGCCACACTATTTCTGATACAGGCCAGGATGCCATTGGCCTTCTTGGCCACCTGGGCACGCTGCTGGCTCATATTCAGGTGGCTGTTGACCAATACCCCCAGGTCCTTTTCTGACGGGCATCTTTCCAGCCACTCTTCCCCAAGCCTATAGCATTGCATGGGGTTGTTATGGCCCAAGCGCAGGACCCAGCACTCAGCCTTGTTAAACCTCATATAGTTGTCCTTGGCCCATTGATCCAGCCTGTCCAGATCCCTCTGTAGAGCCTTCCTACCCTCAAGCAGATCAACACTCCCGCACAACTTGGTGTCATCTGCAAACTTACTGAGGGTGCACTCGATCCCTTCATCCAGATCATTGATAAAGATATTAAAGAGAACAGGCCCCAGTACTGAGCCCCTGGGGAACACCATTTGTGATCGGCTGCCAACTGGATTTAGCTCCATTCACTACAACTCTTTGGGCCCGGCCATCCAGCCAGTTTTTTACCCAGCGAATAGTATGCCCACCCAAGCCATGAGCAGCCAGTTTCTGTGGGAAAATGCTATGGGAAATGGTGTCAAAGGCTTTACTAAAGTCTAGGTAGACAACATCCACAGCCTTTCCCTCATTCACTAAGCAGGTCACCTTGTCACAGAAGGAGATCAGGTTGGTCAAGCAGGACCTGCCTTTCATGAACCCATGCTGACTGGGCCTGATCACCTGGTTGTCCTGTATGTGCCGTGTGATGGTGCTCAAGATGATCTGCTCCATAACTTTCCCTGGCACTGAGGTCAGGCTGACAGGCCTGTAGTCTCCCGGATCCTCCTTCCGGCCCTTCTTGTAGATGAGTGTCACATTTGCTAATCTCCAGTCAACTGGGACCTCCCTAGTTAGCCAAGACTGCTGATAAAAAGATTGAAAGTGGCTTGGTGATCACTTCTGCCAGGTCCCTCAGTACTCTTGGGTGTATCCCATCCAGCGCCATAGACTTGTGTGTGTCTAAGTGGTGTAGCAGGTCACTAACCATTTCCCCTTGCATTATGGGGGCTTCATTTTGCTCCCTGTCTTCCAGCTCAGGGGGCTGGGTACCCAGAGAACAACTGGTCTTACTATTAAAGATTGAGGCAAAGAAGGCATTAAGTACCTCAGCCTTTTCCTCATCCTTTGTCACTATGTTTCCCTGCACATCCAATAAAGGATGGAGATTCTCCTTAGCCCTCCTTTTGTTGCTAATGTATTTATAGAAACATTTTTTATTGTCTTTTACCACATCAGCCAACTTGAATGTGTTTTAGTTAAATGAACTCTATAGGATTATGATATTTTGTACTGTCTTTACAGAATATTTCAATTTGTGTTAAATTTCAGTATTATTTTAATTTGTGTTCCATAAAAGTTGTGGTATAAACTTTCAGGATACAAAAGTTTAATATGCATATGTAATAGCTATATGAACTACATTAAAGAGTGAAATTCATGTATGTTCATTGCTCTGTTCAATCAGTCAGATTCAAGTTTAGCTGTATGAAAAATGATAGTAAAATTCCTGTTGATTTAAGTTGGATATTGCAGGTGGTTTTTTTAAATTGGATATTGCCATTTCTAATAGATATACTAATGTTTGATATTTTATAGGTAGTCACGGCTACTTCAACACTTGCTCTAGGAATCAACATGCCATGTAAATCTGTTGTCTTTGCTGAAGATTCTGTCTTTTTAGATGCCCTAAATTACAGACAGGTATGGAAATAGAACACCTACTTTTTATTACAAGAACAGTACACATGTAGCTGTCATCACACACAAATTCAGAAAAATGTCTTTTCTTTTCATATACTTCTGGGTATGTTCTGAGTTTTAGCTGTTCATTTTGGTGACAGTAATAGTTTTAGCTAAGGTGATATTACTAACGTTTCAGAACTGCCAGCCCATAAATAATGTATGTAGTCAAAAGACCTATTTCAGCAATGAAAGTATTACAATTGCTCGGTGAATTTAAGGCATAGATTTGGCTTTCAGTTATGGGAGCCAGAAAGACAAAAGCTGTTTCACAAATGCGTGAAAAATATGCTATAAAAACATAGAGTGGGGATGTAACGAGAAAAAGAAAGATTGCTGACTGGATTAATAGGGACATTTGAGTTCCTTCCATCTTGGAAGTGGCACTCTACACAATGCAACACAACAGTGTGTAGATGAGGTTGCAAATGCAATAAAGCAGAATGTCTTCAGTCATAGCACGACTTACTGGGTAGGCTGAGAGACTCTAACCTCTTCATTAACCCCTGTTTCCTGCTCTTGTGCTACTTTTCAAACCTGTATTTTCATGAAGTACTGCCAGTTTGCTTCTGGTTCAGGAGGCCATATAGGCCAGATACAGCTGATGGCATTGCCTGGCAGGTAGCTCTCAGAGTCAGAGTGTGAGTGGATCTGTCCAGTAACCGGACCTACATGCATCTCCCTTCTGCTGCACATAGATGATATGACTTCAGCTTTGTCACATCATCTGGTACAAGGGGCAAGTCCCCACAATGGACCTGACCAAGAACAGGTGATCCAAGCAAGGGAATACACCCTTAGGCTGCTTCTCTCTACTCTTTATTCATATTCTCTGCTCTTCATTCATTGAGTCTACGTCTGCCCCAAATCTACCCAGAAATAATTCAGAGCTAAATGTAACTTGAAAACAAAGCTGATGTATAGCTATAAATTAAGTTAAAACTTACCTTGAAGAAATATAAATGTTAAAAAGACACGTGAGAGAACGTAAGTATCCTGGCCAGTGTTTAAGTCTTCTGTCAAATTTGGAAGTTCATCTTTAAAAAAGTAAATAAACCCACCACATTTATAAACCAGCTATATTTGAGGTGCAACATATTTTGCACACATTATTTTAATAATTCTGCATAAATGCTTTATCAAAACTGTATAGATGGTACCAGTATATACAACTTAGGTATATTTTATCTAAAAATTAATAATTTTATTATTCTAATAATATAATTATTAAGTATTTTATTCTTAGATGTCAGGACGTGCTGGAAGACGGGGACAAGATATGATTGGAAATGTGTTCTTCTATGATATCCCACTGCCCAAAGTTGAAAGACTTATCAAATCTAATGTACCTCAGTTGAAAGGCCAGTTTCCTCTGACTGTTTCCTTAATATTGAGACTCATGCTGTTTGCTGCGAAGGCTGATGACAGAGCAGATGCCAGAGCAAAGGTTTAATATTTTTTTTAATAGCAATTTAATTAAATTATAATGTCTCCTTAACATGAGCAGAAAGTTATGCACTTCAGAAGTAAGCAATCTGCCTCCAAATGAAATTGCATACTCTGCCATACTGCTTCTAGTACCTGTGCTATCTTCTCCACAATATTGTACTGTCCATTTTCATGCATTTATTCTTTGCAATAAATATTATAATCAAAAAGAATGCTACTATCAGGAAGGTATTTTTACTGACTCTTGTTCTATGGAATATTTGCATTAGCTTGGAGAATCAGAAAGTCTTCTAATATTTAAAATTTCAGCTTTATTTGAGGAAAAGATGTGAACATACATTTCCATAGGGAAGAGGGGAGCTATGAAATGCTATCCCATTTGAAACAATGAGAAAATTCTGTGTATTACTCACTTGTTTAAATCAGCATACTAACTCTCTGGAATCAAAGAATTCTTATTCTTGCCATTTAATGCAGTGATTTAAGTAAACAACCCCATGACCATGATTACAAATTGGTCAGAGATCTCCTCTTGTAATTATTAAGGAACTCATACCTCCAGATGATCTGTTTTTTACATCCATTTCAGCATATAGACATTTATTTTCAAGGACTCACTGAATGAATTAAGACATAAGTCTTCTTAAGATAAAGTAAATTGGTAAACTTCTGTGTTAAAATATTAAAATGGTATTAAAGTGTAAGGAGTAATTTTGAAGCTTCCTGGTTTTAGTTTAATGATATTTAAATCCTTGTCTTTTAGATCTCTATATGAATTTCATGTAATTAATTTAACAAACCTCAGCATAAATTTAGAAAATGCACACACATCTGACAGGCAGAGGATGGACTTTTTCACAAGCATTTCCAGGCGTTAGGCATTCAATTTAAATAAAAATACAACATAACCCCCACCCAGCATTTTTATCCTGAAAACCAATTGATGAAACAAAGCATAAAAGCTGAATATTGAATTGCTTTGCTTGTTACAATATCAACATTCCCTTGGATTTCTCATTTCTTCTTTTTTTTTTTTCCCCCCCGTTTGTTTGACCAGGCATTGTCGGTGTTGAAGCACTCACTGATGTCGTTCAGAAAAGAGAGATATGCTGAAATATTAAAAATTTATTTTATGTTTTCCTTGCAATTTCTTGTGAAAGAGGTAGGTTTTAACTCATTCTCATAAAGGGTAGTTCTTAAATCTACAGATTCTCATTTGTTTGTGTTAGTATGCTGTCATTTAAAGAACCATATATTTTATATTCCATAGCAACACACTATTTCTTTCTGTTAGAAAGAAAATTAAGGAAACAGATAAAATCAGAGTGCTTTAAGTTTGACGTTAATTCTGAGTTACTTGTGTTGTAACTCATATTAATTAAATTAAATAGGGAAATTAAATAGGGAAAATCTTACAGTATGGTCTATACGATTACAAATTGATTAGGAAAGTAAGAGTTGTGCATTTATATTGTATATGAAGATGCATGCATGTGAAATGATAGGGGTTTAAAACATACTAAGGATGACATGATTTCCAAAATGCTGGGAGAAATTACATCTCTAACAAAAATTTAGGAAGTAGGACTTAGAGAAGACTGAAAATTAGTGGTGTATCTCTCTGTAGTAATAGGTTCGATTTGATGGATACTATTTTGGAAAAGTTTTATGCATTAGTCCATTTTGGCTTACAGCCCAGCCAGTAAGAGGCACTAATAATGTGGTTACATTAACAAATCATCTGTGCCCAGGTTTCCCAGTGCTGCTCCCAGTAGGAGCCCTAACCAACATTTCTGCCTCCTCTGCTGGGTGTCCCTTGTATGTGAGACCAGGAGTCTCCTACTCCTATTGAAGAGAAGAATCTAGTCAGTGCACAAGAGAGATTAGTAACATTTCTGAAAAGTTACAGTTAGCGTAACTGGAAAAAACCTGGCCCACATACCTAGTATCCTGTCTCCAATAATTTTCCCAGGCAAGTGCAGTAAAAAAGAAAAAAAGGCAACCATATAATGATGATTCTCTGGATACTCTCTACTTTCTTACAAGGCATGATGCAGAGTGATCTCTGACAGGAGAGGTGTCCTGGAATTTATAGCCTTTGAGGGAGTTTCATTCCATGAGCTTGTCCTGTTGTTTTTTGAAACTATATAAGCTTCTAGCACCCAAACAGCTTGCAGCAACATATTTGACAGATCACTTCTTGCTGTGCTTTAATCCTATCAAACATTTGGGTTAATATTTTTTTTTAATGAAAGTTGCATCAAATCTTACTTTGGTGGCTGTATGCACTTCTCATTTGCAACATGATCTAAATTGGCACTAAAACTATGAAGTCAAGATCTATGCTTTGCACAGGGAGATTAAGATCTCCCATGGAAATACTCAAACTAGTTGGTGACTTGTTTTTCAGTAAGGACAAATTTTTGCCTTTCAGTGGAAGCTGAATTGTCTCAATAGGTACCCATGCATTAGGTTGAAGGACTATTCTTCTGAATGCCACCATTTTATATTTTTGTCATATCCAAGTTCATCTTTCACAACTAAGATTTTTTTGCTTTTAAATTAAATAGGGCTACTTGGATCAAGAAGGTAACCCCATAGGATTTGCTGGACTTGTGACACACTTGTACTATTACGAGCCTTCAAATTTTGTTTTAGTGAGCTTTCTTGTGAAAGGTTTATTCCACAAATTGTGCCAGCCAATTAAAGGTAAATAATACTCCATGCATCTTAATTGCAGTCTATGGTAGGCTCTGTAACCCCAGTGGTTCTGAAATTTTCTGGGTGCCTTCTTGCTGCTGACAGCTTTTGCTTGCTTAGCCATCATCCTCATATCCTTGGCCTCTGCATCTACACATTCTGCATATGCTTATATTTTTGTCTGAGAAAGCCAAGGCAAACATACGGCAATGCTAGTATCATGAACCTAAATTTACTGTTTGTGAAACATTCTGATGAGGTAGAAAAGAATGCTATACACAGAAAAATTAATAATTCTGACTCCAGAGCAAGATTTGAATGCCATGTAGCAAATAAGATGGATGACCATTCTGAATATCAACAAATTAAAAAAAAGAAGTACTACTAATGTCTCATTATATGAGTAAAATCCATTCTGTGCACTGAGATATGCTGCAGTGTGTGAACATATAAGAATACAGTATTTGTACCTATTAGTTGCCCAGAGTTTTTTGTATGTAATGAGTTGATCTTTATCCAACCCAATTTTGCATAACTTCTGTCATGACAATGGCAGCTGGGAAGGAAACTCCTGAATAAGAGTTGATTATTTTAAGCAAAAAAAAAAATAAATTTTTTTTACACTTTCCTATTTAACCCAAGTACTTTCTGTTTTGACATAGGCTCAACTGTTTTTTCAGAAGATGTCTTGGAAAAGCTAGTGCTCATTCTAGCAAACCTATTCGGCAGAAAATATCTTCCTGCCTGCTCAATGAAATATGAACGCACATTTTGCCAGTCAAAGGTAGAGAAAGCATTGGTCTTTACTGTAACTTATGTTGTGTACCACTTCAGTGAACTTGTTTTCCTTTTGCCAGTTAGACTAGTGTCATTATGGATGTACAGTAGTCTGGTGGGCTAGCAGGTAGCTGCCCACCCAGCCGCTCTCTTACTCCTCCATCTCAACAGGAGGGGGGAGAAAATAGGATGGAAATGCTTGTGGGTTGAGACAAAAACAGGGAGATTGCTTACCAGTTATGATCATGGGCAAAACAACCTCAACTTGTGGAAAATTAAGTTAATTTGTTGCCAATTAAAATAGATTTTGGTGGTGAGAAAAAAAAATAAAAATTTCAACACCCATGCCCCCCCCTCCTTCCCCAGGCTCAACTTTACTCCTTCATTCCCAACTCCTTCATTTCCCCCCCACCCCAAGCGGTGCAGGGCTGATGAGAAATGAGTTGTGGCCGATTCTTAACAGCTTGCTCTGCTGCTCCTTCCTCCTCACATGTCACCCTTGCTCCAGCACGAGTCCTCTCCATGGGCTGTAGTTCTTTCAGAAAACATCCAGCTGCTCTGTTGTGGGATCCTTCACAGGCTGCAGTGTGGATATCTGCTCCGGCATGGCTGTCTTCACTGAGAGGGCTACAGAGAAGTCTCTGCTCCACTGTGGTCTCTTCTACAGGCTACAGGGGAATCTCCATTTCATCACCTGGAGCACCTCCTCCCCCTCCTTCTCTGATCTTGGTGTGCGCACTGATGCTTCTCACTCTGCCTGTGTGACATTTTTGCCCTTTCTTAAATAAGTTTGCACAGAGGTGCTGCACCTGTACCTGATGGGCTCAGCTCTGTCCTGTGGTGGGGCCATTGGAGCTGGCTGTGTCAGTCATGGGGCAGCCCTTGGCCTCTCCTCATAGCAGCCAGCCCTGAACTGCATGCCCTCCCTGCCCCCACCAACACCTTGCCACCTACACGCAATACAAATAGCTAGAATAATTAAGAAAGTACTTACTGGATTAAAATAAATAAGCCTTGATTTAACCACAGAAGCAGCAGTTGGCTGTCAGGTTAAATGAAAAGTACGATTATTCAAGTATGTTTTAGTGATGACAGATGACTATATAGTTACTGTCATGCTATTGCACAATGTAAAAGTATAAATGACACAGCATTTCTTTATATAATACAACTCAAGTATCTCTTCCCCAAATGGCAATTTACTTTCTTCTCCTCGCTCTGCTAGAATTTTGTCTCCATCTAAGGAGCTGTAGCTTTTTGTGACACATACCAATGACCCAGAAGGACACCAGCATGCTCTGTGGTACATGACACTGTAGGCTTAGGGCTTTTTCAAAAAATGGGACAATATTAATAGGATGAGCATTAACATTATTTATGCACAAAGTTAACCCACCATGGGTACATGCGGAAGTGAAACATTGGTGATTTGCTCCTGTTGGCTCTTCTGTGGAAAGCCTTAAAATTGTGGAGGATGCAGCTATGGCTGGAACAACAAAGGAAAATTCTTCCAGATGAAGATGCTTACATGGCCAGTTTCCAGCAAGCATTCTAAGAGAAAAAAATGTTATTTATTTCTGAAAAGTGGCTAGTCTGTTGGTAGGGAACCTGTTGAACACCAAGATATGCAAATCAAGATCTGGGAAAGGCAGCCCTTCAAAAGTCCCTTTTTAGCTAGCTGAAACATCTTTAATAGAGCTGTTTGCCAAGTACTGTGTGAGAAAAAATTTAGGAATTTTATACTTACTGTTTATCTTCTGTGCCTTTTTCTGCATGAAATTCATGTTCATCTTTAAGATCTGTTAATTCTAGATGGTCAGGCAGTCTGACAAGTTGGGTAAAGTTTGGAGCTGTACTCTTTCCTTCTTTCTACTAATACGCCATGTATGTACTAATACTTTATGTATACACCAATGTAGAACTGATGCTTTTGGAGAAATTACCTGAATTAAGCAATAAACTGCATGTTATTTCAGGTCTTTCTAGAAGATCTGCCAGAAGACTTTGCAGATGCTGTAAACGAGTACAACACCAAAGTAGAGGAAAATTTTGCTCATTTTCTTCTGACAACTGCCAAGCTGGCAGATATCGAAAAAGAATACAGACTTCCACTTTCAAAGACAGGTAGGAAGTGAAAAATTAGTGCATATTCATAATCTGTGAAATTGATTTTATTAGGGAAGTTAGGTTAATTCTTATTTTGTAAAGAAAAAAATGGTGACTTCAGACATGCTAATAAAGAGATTGATACAATTTCTATTTCACTTTTGTTTTACAAGCATTATAGATTATATTGTATGTTGTAGAAGTTTTGTACAGGAAAATGATCATTTTAGTTGGTATTCTTTTATTATTTTGTAGAGGAAATAAAAATCAAAGGGACTTTTTTATAAAAGGAAAAATATATTAAGTGTAATTATTGAATAAAAGCCTTTTTATCTAATCATCAATGCATGTACCGATCCTCAAATGCCTGTGATACTTGAAGTGCTTTCAGAGTCTTACAAAGGTTAGATTTTCAACATCTGAATGACCTTAAAGATTGAAGTAGCAGTGAAAGAAGAACATTGCACCATTTGTTAAATCAACTAAGTTACTTATGCCAATAAATGATGTCCAATAACCAAAGCAATATGAAAAGGCATCACTATAAAATTACCAAGCAATGTGGATTGCCATTGGGTGAAAAATATTTCATTACTACACAATCTTATGTTACTTCCTGGAAGAAAGATATTAAAGCAATGTAATATACCACTGTCCCAGTGCCTAGCTCCTCTAAAAATAACATGCCTTCAAAAATACTATTTTTGCAGTAAGGAAGCACTTTAGTTATAGCAGATAGCTGTATTTATTAATCCTTTTTTCCTACACTGGTATGGTGATTTTTTTAGTCTCTGCTGTGTACAAATAAAAAAAAAAAAAAAAAAGGCCCAAATGACCTTACAAGCTACTATGTCTTATAATCTACTTTGAGTTTCAAGTATGAGGATACCTGGATCATAGAAAGTTTTGTATAAAGTGGCTGTCAACTTATACAAAGGTGAGGCACTGGGGGAGATAAACAGATAAGGTGAATGCAAACCAAGACTGAATACTGCGTATGGCTTGAGATGGTAAATAGCAGTTTTCCATTTCCAGTACAGAGCACTGGAAAGTGCTGTGTGTTACACCATAATGGTGTAACATTAGCAACACTATAGTGAAATCCTATTTTTTCATATTCAGTTTAAGATTGCTTCTTTTAACAATGGAGGGACCCCACACCTTGATATGTTACCTGAAAAACATAGGAAATGAAGAGCTGTAAATCAGAATGATGGAATTCCAAATTAGAAGAGCAAAGCATGGGTTGCCTTACATTTTCAGGATATATATTCCTTTATATATACTAGTGTTACTACTGCAACTTTTACCCAGGATGTGAGCTGTGGAAATTGAATTTCCTATTCTACTTGAATGGTAAAGTTTCTTGTTTAAATTGAAAGTGTAATATGGTTGCATTCTCCCCATTTTGCTGAAGCTGTTTCACTTTGAAAGAAACGCTTTCCATTAGATTTACAGAAAAAGAAATGGAAGATCAAAGCATGTCTTATAGTTCAAGAGGTGGTAGAGACTTTTGTACTTACTTATCATAACTTGGGGAGAGGCTGCAAAAAAAATACCATGTCAAACTGCTGAGATTTTTTAATGAATGCCATAAAGAGTGTAACTACAGCATACTTAACATAACACAAAGCAGAAAAGGTTGCAGTGTAAGGATTGAAAGTATTGTTGATAATTTGGAAAGAAAGAAAAAGTTTCTATTTCGAAAAGGAAAATCAAAAGTACAAATGTATTTAGAAATAACTAGACAGGTCTTCTACAGACAGTGATTGAAGTTACAGGCAGACCATAAGCCAACTGAAATGCCACGCTGTTGCAAAAACAGAAATTCATACTGGGTTGCATAAAACAGCGCTTGTATGTGACAACTTTCACATACTTAAGCCCTAACAGGGCCTCAGTTAGAATACTTATTCTTTAGAGCTCCATGCTTTAGGAAGAATGTTGGCTGGGAGTCCAGAGGATAGCAGTAAAAATTATTAGATATCTAGCTATTAAGACCTGTGAATACAGGCTGAAAAAAACTGGTTTTTTCTTCAATTTAGGACAGAATAAAAGATGGAGGTAAAATAAGTCTTCTAATAGTAACATTCCCTTTGTTTTGGGCACAACTTCATGCTGTTAGCAATTTTGGCTACAGATGAGTCAAGGAGAAAGGCTTAAGTTGCGACGGGGGGATTGAGACATAATTACTCTCACCACTAGAAAGCTCTTCTATACTATAATCAGTTGTGTAGAGGTTCTTATGAACAAGAGAAACAAACATCAATCAAGAAGGATTTAAATTTAGAAGATTAACTCTATTTCCTATCGTTATCTACTGAACTGAAAATTTCTTGCTTTTAAAATAGATTGCTGAAGGGGAGCTTGTGTCTGCATAACTTACGTTGTATTTGAAACTTCTTGTCTAGATTTCACATCTAAGAATTGGCATGGCTCTGAACTAGCATCTTATTTGATGGACAACACCAAAAGCGTATCTGCCATCTCACCTTTTGCATGTTTATCTGGAGTGGTTGATAATGATCTATTTCATAGGGAGATCATTAATAAAGTAAGTTATTTTTTCATGGGGGGTAGAATTTTATTACAGTTCAATAAAATATTTTTTTATTACAGTCTTCTTGCCTCTGTGTAATATGATGGCACTATGCTTAAGTGTCACTCTTTAGGAGAAACAATTTGAAAGATCTAAAAAAAAATAATCAGCACTGAGTAGCACCACATTATCACAGTGCAAGAAACACAGAATAGATGGATGTATGAAAAAAAATCTTTAAATAGTTTGCTTTCTTGCAAGGCCTGTGTTCCTTTCGACTCAGAGACAAGTAAATTACTGTAAAATTTCAGATTCAAACCATATCCCCAGTTTGTTTTCTCCACATCAGGAGTTTATATTTTTTTAAATCAATCACACAGTAATTCTCAAGGATCCTAGCAAAAGGATGCATTATTGCATTGATCATTTGCTTCTCAACTAGGATTTCAGTGATTACGTTAGTGTATGAATTAGCTTAATTGTAATATACATCAACAAGTTTACTGTCAGCTTGCATTTTCCTGCGGTCTTCTACATGGGCTTTGTAGCATTAGGAAAATATCACATGACTTATAATTCTGTAATAGAAAAAATCAAATTCCTCCACCTGGGGATTTGAAGTTTACCTTAATCCTTAAAATGTTCCATGCTTAAGGCTGATTAATATATTCAAAGCATCAGTGAGAGAGTCTGAATACATGATATATGCATATGGAAAAATCCTCATCTAAAACTCAAGAGAAATCCAGTGACCTAGTCAAATTTTAAATTACTCGGAATGTCCCAGAGCTGCACTGGCAGTGTAAATCACTTTACTAACAAACTCTCTGCTGTGTCTACAGCTTGCATGTACTTGTGTAGATTTTTTGAATGGTCCAGGATTAGAAGTGTGGAACTTTCCAGCTGTGGGTCTAAAGGTGTAGGTTTGACAAAATAGGCATATAAACAAAATCACAGTAGCTATTCAACAGATATTTGGGTTTTTTTAGGCTGTCTTACGTTCCCTTGGAATTAATGTCACAAACTGCCCCCTGCTTTATTTGAGCAAGTATGATAATCAAGGAAGGAGGAGGCCACTCAATGCATATGCACTGGACTTTTATAAGCATGGTTCCTTGATTGCATTGACAACTGATAACTGGTACGTACTACCATTTTTAATACAGTTAAACAGCAGGATTGTTTACAATATGGTACATAACTACATCTTTTTGTTTTTAAAGCCTTCTCCCTCCAGAACTTAGGGATGGAATAGCTGTTAAATACGATTAGATTAGTTGAATGCTTTAAGGAGAACAAAACATATACTACATTAAAGTCCAATGGCAATGGCTGTAAAGTATTAGCCGGGATTTCAAAACAGTACCATAAATGGGAATTCTTGACTACAGTGACACAGGTTATTTTGACAGGCTCTTCAGAAGGTGGGGGGTTTTTTATGTAATCAAGGTTTTTTTCACAATGAAAAAGATCAGGAAAATCCCTGAAATGAAGAAGCCCCATGCAGTAGTCTAGAAGATGGTAACATAGTAGCAGAGAGATGTCAAAAGCTTGGTCAAATAATAAAGACAGAAACAGATTACAGAAGGAATTCATGATCAGTGTTAAAAGATACAGGCATCCAAAACACAAACTCTTTTCTGATACAGGAAGACTGTCATCATAGAAACCTGACTTTCACAGTAGCAAAGCAAAATTTGCCAGTAATTCGGTATTTGTATCAGTATTGCTTCAATACTTCCCCTTTTCCTAATCTTTTCTAAGCATTTAGCAACTTGTCCTGATACTGCAATCATACTATCCTCTCTCTTTAAAGGAGAAAAAACAATGACCCACCAAAAACTGTGCCCAAGCTGGTCAACCACTGCCATATCTCATCATATTTTCATGTTTAAGCCTGTGGTACATGCAGTCTTCTTCTCTTCTTTCCTCCTGGATCACTTATGCTCTAGATTTTCCAAAACTGGAGTTTTAATCTTTTCTTTTACACTCTCTTGCCTGTATCTTTTAACACTGATCATGAATTCCTCCTGTAATCTGTTTTTGTCTTTATTATTTGACCAAGCTTTTGACATCTCTCTGCTACTGTTACCATCTTCTAGACTACTGCATTGGACTTCCTCATTTCAGGGACTTCCACAATCTTTTTCATTGTGAAAAAAACCTTGATTAAATAAAAAAAACTTCTGAAGAGCCTGTCAAGCTCTTACACTTCATAGAGCTCCAAACAAATAATCTTTGACACTCTTTCACCTTCCTAATTAAGCAACTTATAAATTGCATCAATCTTCTGTTTCTTCTTCTCAGAAGCTGAATTTGAGATTTTCTTTCCTTTGCTCTTACCATTTACAGTCCTGTTGTCCTCTTCAGTCTTTTAGTGATGCACTTGCTAAATGTGGTGTCTTATTTTCATCATTATCACTTTTACCTTTGAATCTCACTGGTCTTCTATAACCTTGTTCATTGAACCCTTCTCTTTATCAAACTTCTAGCTTGCAATTCTTAATGAAGCCATTCACATATCTGTTTTATTCCCAACCTCACCTCAAAAAAGCTCAACCACAAGCTCCCTCTCCCAGCTACTCTATCAAGTATCTTTATTTTGCCTTCATGCTCATAGCCATAACTTTTATTAATGAGTAAGAAAATACCACCTCACTCTGCTCCCTGAGGGTGCTGCTGGGAGCATATAATATCTGCTTTTTTGTAAGCTCTTCAAAGAAGATTCTAATAAGAACAATTAGAATACACATTCTATGCACTGTTGCAGCTACAATAGCAGAGTTTGACACTAATGCCACGTTGTCAAGAGATAAGGAAATATACTGATTATAGAATCACATTCTTTGATTCTCTCAAGCTGATCTAGTGAAAGATATCCTTACCCATGGCAGGGAGGTTGGACTAGATGATCTTTAAAGGTCCCTTCCAGCCCAAACCATTCTATAATGCTATTATTTTCAACACAATACTGATTGCATTTTTTTTTTAAAATGTGGTACTCTTAATTACTAGGAACTGAGTTTATTAAGTTGCTTTTCAGTAATCAGTGGTGCTTTTTGCAAAATAGAGGGTCTTCATCATCAGTAGAAAGCTTGTGCTATCTCCTGCTCAATTTAGCCAGCGGATTCATCTGAAGTATAGCATTCCAGTTTAGCTTGTAACAGGTTAGTTATTCAAACAGTTGAAACCATGTTCCCAAGATAATATTAATAAATTAAATTATCTTTCCAAATATTACTTATGAGTCTTTTATATGTTTAGTATAATTAGAGAAATGTGTCTCTGCAGCATTATTATTTTAGGTTTATAGTTATTCTACAGTAATCCTAATGAACTAGGATGTCAGTGTTTGAGGCCATGGCATGTGCTTTCTGCATCCTTACCCAACCTACATTGCAGGGTTTATTAAAGGCAAAACAGTATGTTATAGCGCATATCCACTTGATTTTTCCTCTTTCTTTAGGTTAAATGAAGGAGATGCTTACTACGCACTCAAGGATTTTTCACTCCTCATTAAGTCTATTGGGTATGATAAACTTGTGCTTTTTAATATACAATATATATTTCATCTTTAAAGCAATTTAAAATGAAACAATGCTTTTTTTTTTTTTAAAAAAACCAGAACATCACTGAGTGAACTGTGTGATGATCCAAATGATAATGTTCTACTGGCATTTCAACAACTGGGCGAAATCTATGAAGAGAAACTGAAGTGTATTACCTGAAGAAAAAAAAAAAGCAGCAGTACATAATACTCTTACGACACAGATCAGCTGCCTTTTAAGTTAGGAAGTGACTAGGTCTGAGTTATCAAATATGTCTCATAATAAAGCTTTAGTAATATCCAATATTAGTAATACAAAGTTTACTTTAGAAAATTAACCTTTACACATTGACATTTTAGCAGCTGCAATGTCAACTAAATAATTGTTTCTAATAGATTACAAAAGTAGGTAATTGCACATACTTTCAATTGCACATTTTTTCAGGCAGTGATATATATGTTAAGACAGCTCTCAAATATACTCAACAAATGTCACAGTTCTGACAGCTGGTGAGATTAACCTCTCAGCAGGACAACATTGGAAACTTTCAGCCCATTTGTGAAGGATGTTCAGCAATTACTTTGGCAATTAGAATCAAATAAATTGTTCTAATTATTTTCCAAGCTTTCCATTAAGTTACGAAGTAGTATCTTCATGAACGATTATAAAAGCTTTTAAACTGGTCTGCAGTTTTAGTCTACAAAATTTTAAGTATAAAGAGAGTTTTATGTCAGTACAATGAAGTTTGATTAATAAAATGTTCCAACCATATGTGGAATTGCTTCATTTTTCACCTCTTGTGTCCTTAAGAGTCAGAAAGATCTGGGACACCTCTAGCATCCTTGTCAAAGTCCCTTGCAATACAAATTACTGAGTTTAGTAAAACACGCTTCCTAACTGTTTTCTTGGTTTTTGCTGTAAAGAGCAAAGTTTTCAGTAGTATTTTCATAATATTTCTGAAAATTCTTCAGTTTAACACTACATTTTAGTCTACTTGTAGTCTGAAAAAACATATACACACATACTAATGTTTAGATAACCTAGGAAAATTAGGCTTTGACAACAGTCCTCATTGCCACACACAATTTTATAACAATGACCAAGATAACAATATAAGTTATTCTCTATTGATAATCAGCAAAACATGCATTAAGGACAATTCAGAATCCCATTTCTTCAAATTAGCTCTGGTGTTCATCAAATGATCACTGATAAGTCTTTGACTTGAAGTCTCTTTAGACAGCATTAAACTACATGCAGCATGTTGCTAGGAGATATTGAGGGGAAAATCCTGTATGTGGTTTTGAGGGATTGAGGGAAAAACCTCAGGCAGTGCTGCTGAGCTACCATCAACTGACTTAAACTCTTTTTTCCTTACCGTTTTTTAATGTGTGAAACAAAGTCATTACAGAAATGGAACATAGTGGTAGAAAAGACTGCTTTAACTCTGCTTGGAAAAATAAAATTTACTCAAATTATTCTTTACTGTCTGGCAAGTCATGCCATATGTAGATAAGTCTTGCACAACTGTTCCTCAGCTAGGGTAGAAGTGACCTTATTTAGACCTTTCCATGTTCATGTTTCCCTGATACAAATGGATTAATCTTTTTAGCTAAGACACCATTAATTGACCAAGGAATAAAGTCAGAAATTGTTCCTATTGTGTTCTCAGTTATGTGATCAGTAAGCATGAAATCCTGGGTGAAAAATGAACTTATTCAGTCTAGCACAGGGTACTAATTTTATATGCTGAAGACTGTAATGTTTCTTAAAGCATTAGTAACAGCAGTGAACATTTCACTTTTAATAATGTATACAGAAGGCACCTCACTCCTGTTATGGCTTTTAGTAAGGAGTCAATAGTGAAAGATGACCAAGTGATTAAGTCAAAATGACCAAGGAATCAACTTGTGAAAATATCAGAAAATCGATAATTCTACTGATTTAATATCTGGGTGGACTGTAATTTTACTTTGACCTATTGTAAATAAAACATCCTGCTTACCATTTATCTCCCCTGTAAACCTTAATGCTGAGCTATAATGCACTTAGACAACAGCTTGCCAGGCTTGAAAAGCAGTCCTAGGACTGTATTGAACCCACACACCAACAACGTCTGCTTTCGAAAACAGTGTATCATAGTCTGTTTATTTGCTTTATGTCTATAATGGTGTCTTTTCACCAGAAGATGAAGTATCTGCTTTAAAGTTTAACTTTATCAAACTCTCATGAAACACTGAAATAGAAATGAACAGAAGATATGTTGAAAATAAGCAATCTTAAACTCAGTAGGGTTTCTGAATAACCCTAACTCATTAGGAATTTTTTTTTTTGTCACTGTAGCAGAAAACAAACATTTTCTACAACCTTCTGGCAACAAGTTTTATAGGTGCCTTATCTGTCTCTCTAAAATTGTTCAATTTCTCTTGCTTTCATTACAGTGAGACCAACCTCCATCCATGACACTCTCTGCCATTATCATCATGCTCAGCCTTTGTCTTCCAGTAATTTAACTTACTACGTTTTCTTAACACTTCTCTCCTACACATGCAGAAGAACATGACAAGAATGTCTAGATAAAAGCAGAACAATTCTTAGGAGAAAACTGATATACAGTAAGACTTAAGAGATGAACATAACGAACTATAAAACTAACAATAAAGAGGATTTTCACCACCTTCCTTACTGTAATGCAGACACAAAGGGAAGATTAGTAAGTTTTATAAATTCTAGAAACTATTTTTCAGCACATTTAATAGAGAAATGCACTGCCACAGAAAAACAGAGGCCAAGAATTTAATGCAAATCAAATTAAAATAGGTCAACGTTTCCTAAACCAAGAATAGTATTTCTAAGTATTCTGTCACAGTAAATATACTGGTAAGCCTTGCAGAGATTCAAGTAAGATTTAAATTTTAAGTAATATTTCTCTTATGAAGTTACAAAGATCATTTGGATTTTTTTTTTTTAAAAGATGACTATCTAGTTGCCAGTGAAAAATTCTGAAAGGATATTAAACAGTCTGCATTCTGATCGAATACTTGCCAGTTGACATATCTACCTAATGCAGGATTAATTTATTTAAAATCTGGCACCAGCTCTTGCTGGAGAGTTAACACTAAATAACATAGAGCTTTAATCTGAAATAGTACTACTGTCTGTGTATTCTAGTAGCTAAAGCACAATTATCTCTTGGATGCAACAAAATGGTTAATAAATTAAAAAAGGTGGTATTTTTATCCTCACTTTGTATCATATTTCACAGACTAAAAATTCAATGAGTTCTAGATCATTAATACTTAGTGAGAAGTGCTGTTTTCCTTTTTTAAAAGGAGATTTTTGTGTTTTAAAAGCTAGATTCTCCTAATGCTTTCATCAAAAGAGCAAGTTCCTATCTGTCCACTGATTCCCAAACTGTTGCCAAAAGGAACTGAAAATTAGTTGTGATGGTTACTTTTCATAAAGGCAGTGTTTCAGAAGTGTAGCTGACACCCTTTGGCAATGTGTAACCAGAACATTGATGTGGTGTTTCAATTTCAAAAGCATAAGATTACGGAATTATTGAAATTACACTAGAAGTTGCACCTTCAATACACATTAAATACATCATAGAAATAAAACAGCCAAAGGGAGATATGCAAAAGTTTTCAGTAATGCCCTTCAACATCCTTTATTTTCCCCATGGCTCTCCTCCCTCCCTGCCTATGAGGTGAATGCTATTGTCTGTACTCTCTTACTGATCTAACCCTAGCCCAAGTGCTGCTGTACTGAAACTGCAATATACTGCTCCTCTTGCTGAGGCTTCACTGACCCTGCTTTCTGGGACACCTCAGTCTCCCCCCACCCCCACATAGCCCAGTGGCACTCCTCGGAAGGTCTGCATTCTTAAACATACAGCATAGATGGTCATACTTGAGTCTTTAACAAGACATGACATTTTTGGTTGTTTCTTCAGTTTGGGTTTGTACTACAAAAATCACTTTAGTACATTGTACTTGCTGATAAGCAGTTATGTTTCTAACAGAGATACCTCAATTGGCCAGAATCAGGGAGAATAACAGCTGTAAAATCACAGGTATCCCCACTTTTTAGTGTGTTAAGTAGCATTTATTTAATTCCAACTTATTTAAGTATAGCTATCTTCCATTTCACTCTCTCTTCATGACTCCGATTTTCTTCTAGTAGATATTTTGTCTTCAGCAACAGAAAAATATTCTGATGCACTGCTGGTATCAGTAGAGACAGATGTTTGACTTAGCTCTTCAGTGTCAGAATCGCTGTCACTTGGCATTCCTCCTGCCTCATTTACTGTAAGCACAGAACCTTCTAAAGATGGATTATTGCATGTGCCAGGAGCAGAACAAGCTGCATTCTGAAACTGTACAGACTCAGGTTCATCTTCCCTCCTAGGAAAGGAAGAGTTGTTTCCAGCAACAGTTTCACTTTCTTCATCTTTTACCTTTGTTTCTTGTTTTGTTGCTGTAATAATAAGTTGAGTGGAAGATGCATTCTCGTATTGAACAGGAAAGACAACTGAACATAAAGGCTGACTACAAGAAGAATTACTATCAGCAAGCATTTCTGCACTTTCAGTTTTCTTACATGAGTTCCTAGGGAAGAATGAACTTTCACATTTTGGATGACTATGTCTAGAAGCAGGCTCTGCACACTCTGAAGATACAGGCTTCCCCAGATTTAGAGGTGTTTTGTCAGGAGATTTCATCTTCTCTTTTTCCATTTTTTCAGTACCATTTCCAGACAAAAACATGGAGGAAGTCAGCAAATCAGAGGTATTTCTGACAATACTTCCAAATGAAAATACTGGTGAAGGCAACTGAAAACAGTTATTTTTGAAGGAAAATACACAATTACTGGGGAGAAGGTGGGACTCGGAGACATCATTCACCCCAGCTGCAGTGTTGGTTTCTGAAGTACTGCAAGGTACAGTTGTGATGGATTCTGAGCCATTAGCTTTTTGTTCCCATGAGACAGATGGTTTCTGTGTACTATATTCTGCAGTTTCCTTTGCAGAAAGTGCTTCTCTCATGTGAGATGCTGTATTTTTGTCAGATGGCTTCTCAGATTGGCTAAAAAATGAGGATAATGGTAAAGCCTTAAATGAATTGCTGACTCCTGATCCTGCAAAACAATCTCTTTCTGAATTGCCAAAGGGAAACAAAAAACCTGGCTTCTCACTTTCTGCTGAGTCTAAATTAGGGCTGGTTGAAGCATCAGAAACTGTTGTTTTGGTTACAGGACCATGTTTCCTAAATTTGTTTTCATCCTGGTTATCGGTTTTATCTGCATGATCGCATTTTCCTAGATAAAATTGAGGGAAAACATATTTCTTGTCTTTCTTTTTAAAAGAAGATGTACCTGCATCTTTAATAAGTCTGGGTAATGAGTTGTTACATGCACTGAAAGCAAAAGGTGAAGTGGAAAGTCTCTCTGCAGAAACATCTAGAAATTCTGAATTTGAAACAGTAACAGATACTGATGCTGCTGGTTTTAAGATGGATGAAGTGCTAACATTTGTGTCTATTTCATTGGAAACAATAACTGCCGATGCCTGCATTGGCAATTTTTCTTTAGTTATTAAGTCTTTAGAGTTTTCTGATAAGGCTGGAGCGGTTACATCCTGGGAACTTCTCTCATGAAATAATTTTAAGTCACTATTTGCTTCAGAAAAGTTCATATTTGTAGATGGGATGCTGTTATTACTGGTTCCAGAAAAGCTTCTCTCAAAGCCATCTGCTCTTTGCAGGGTTCCCATTTTTACTTTATCTGTGTTATTTGCTTTGGTAGGTGAAGATACAAAAGGAGTTCCTGAGGACCTATCCTTCAAAGCCTCAGCAGTTACAGATTTATACTTTTTATTTGCAGGTAAAGTTTGTGTCTTGAACTCATCAGTGAGCTTCTGACGTTCCATATAGTATTTGTAACGTAACTCCTACAATTACAGCAAAGAATCCCGTTAAGTAAAACGGCATTTGTGGATTCAGAGGTTATAAAACTCACATACAATCCTAAGACTGAAGAAAAGTTTTCATATACTCTATAGCATTTATGATGTATTGTTCCATTGCTGCTAGAAGGCAACAGAACACAAGTCATTATGGAAAAAAAAAGTTCTTCAAAAACAACTGAACAAGATACATGTGGAAGCCTAATGACAAAATAGGTTTTGAAATAGGGAACTACAGAAAACTGTATTTAAAGTCACTGCTAAAACCAGAAATAGCTGAAAATACTAGCTTAGACATTAAGTGACAAATTCTCAAATTGTCATGAAAAATAACCATCTGAAACCAATTTAGGTGGTTTGCTTTTTTTTTTACTTGATACAACAACTATATAAATTGTATTCTCAATAGGAATAGAAAACATGTTCTCCAAAATAATACAGAAAAATAAAAATAATTCTATATTTAAAGGATCTAAGCAACTTTTTCATTTAATCATCTGCCACTGGTATTCTCAGAACATGTTATGTGATTCACTGCCAGCCATGCTTCACTAACTGTAACTAGAATCATTCTGTACAGAACAATACTCACTCAGCCACCCACATGGAACTGCTAGTAAGAGGAAAAAATCTAGTTGTATAACTAGATCATTGGAAACAAAACAAAAAAGAGATTGGATTCGGTTTCATGTCAAATTATCAGGAATTTAGTTAGTCTTAGAAGAGTGAATTCTATTATCTTCAGAAAACAGAGCACAGGCAGATGACGACTTCTTCAAATAGGCAATAGAGAAGCTTATTTGGAATAGAAAGCTACAATGTGACTCAAAAAGCCACACTAAAATATAAAAGTAAGTATTTGAAGTCAGTAGTAAGATTAAGTTCCAGCTTTCTGAAGAAAAAAGAAAAAGAAGAGTAAAATCCTGACAGCTTTAACCACCTAGTCAGATTTACCTTCTAGGATTGGAAGGGTACCTTTCTACTAAGAAAACTGAAAAAGATTATAAAAGCTTATTTAGAAAGTTGTGTCATAACAAACAGTAACTTAGCCATACTTACAACAAATGTTCAATCATACCTCATGACTCATGTTTTGAAACGCTGACATTTCTGATATTGACATTAAGCGAGTACAGATCCTGCTACCGTCTGCTAGTGCTTCTTCCTGTCCTGCTACAGGCTGAAAAATGTTTTGCAGCAGACATTATAGTTCATTTTGATAAGACAAAATAAACAAAATAGTACAGTGTTGTAGCCCCATAGTCAATAACTTACAAGAAATGTGTTGGGTAAATTCTTCTGGTCCTGCCATTGCTTTATGTTATTTTTAAATAGAGTATTTTTTGTTGAGTTCTCATTTCCTCCAGCAGGTAAATCTATTAGAAAGAATACAAGAATACCGATGGAGAGTATATTAAATATGGAAAATACTGAGAAGTTCCTGTGCATCTAAACATAGATTCCAATTAAGAATAAAAGTATATTGCCCTAAGCGAGACCCTAGTACTTGTCAAAACTTCTGTAATACAAAGCAAGAGGCCTGCGTAAGAAGTTTCTAAATGCCTGGAGACGCCTGCCCTGATACAAAACCTAACATTTTCTCCTATGAGGTAAAAGCATTTAATCAGAGCGTAGTTTACATTCATATTATGCTACCACAACTGCCCATCTAGTTCAGCAACACACTTCTTACAGTGGCGATACTGGTTGTATAGGAAAAAGAAAGTACATTCATAAAATGCATTTAAAAGCCCTTGATTAATTTATCATCCATTAATTTGCTCAGATGCTTTCTGAACACTTGCATACTTTTGCATTGCAGATTGTTTATTAACAATTAGTTCCACAAGTTGCAGGTTCCTAGAGTGACTTCCCAAATCTTGTCATATATTAAGTCCTTCTTCCCTACCTTTAACAATGCCTACATTAACAGGCATTAACTTCAAAGCGAAGATTTCATTAACCACAGGTTTGATATCCATCTTCTTTTGAGTATACTCTGGTGGTTTTTCATAGCTGGATGCTATATTCATCAGGTCAAGCTGAGTTTTCATTCTGTAAAAGGAAAAAAAACCCACCCAAACTTAAACACTTTTCTTAAGGCTCACATGCCAACAACTAAATTACACCTGCCCAATACAAAAAAAGTATTTTAAAAAGAAATCACTAAGAGGGAGAAGAAATCAGAAAAAGTAAGTCTTCAATAAAATGCCAAGTTTCCTAGATTTTTTTTTATTAAAACTTACTACTTGATGATTCACTTGAATTAGGTTTCATACACAATGAAAACTGCAAGAAGTAGTGCCTGTAGTTCAGCAAAAAGATTAAAAACCCCCCACTTTCCTTAGTGTACTATACCTGAATCTAAATTATACTCTTTCTTCGGAGGACATTGCTAATGTTAGTCTGAACCACAATGTATTTTAAAGAAGTCCATTTCCAATATTCTTTCTTAAACTCTGCTTAAGAAGTGATAAGAAATGTAATTAAGAATCTTTAGAAAGAAATATACAGGGTATGTGCACTGCAAACACAAAAATGAAGACACTGCAGAATCTCCATACACACTTTTAGACTTAAAGATTTCTGTAAAAGCTCCAGGCATGCTTCAGTGTTCCTGAGTTTAAATAAGATATCTAAAAATACCTAATCACCATGTATTAATGTATTCCTATACTCAGTTTTTGTCAGGGAGCCAATTCAAAAGATTGATTATCTCTAATCCCAGATAGTACATCACTAAAATTCTTGACATGTTTCCTAAAATTTGGAATACAGAACACCCAAAAATCTGAAAGCATTATCATGTCTTAATTACTAAACACTATTTTCATGTTAAGTTGCTATATCTGACCATATCCAAAGTAACTATTTTCTTTGTTTTTAATCTTAAAATTACACTAGAGAGCATGAGATTTACATCTCATGTAAATTACACTAGAGAGCTTAAAATTACACTACAACAAAGCATGAGAAAAAAATATATATACCTTGTATTCAAGCCACAGGCCACCTATAAATAAAACAAGAATTTGTAAGATATGAATGAGTTTTCCTCCAAGTCTCAAAAGAAGGAGATTATTACTTTATCAAAGTACTTCAGAGACTGAACTCCCTGTCTTCATTTCACAGAACTATAGGAAATAAACATGTTAATATTAAAAAAAATGAAAGAAAAAAAAGAGCATCTAAATGTAAAAAACAAAGTATGTCTGGGACAATGATTTACCTGGTAATATTTTGTGTTAAAGACAAAAAGAACTCCTTCAGAGCCAAATGAAGGCATTCAAATCATGAATCATGACTCATATGGTTATCTAATCCATTTCAGATGTTCAGATATTTGTAAACATTCAAATGGAGGTCTATTTTTTATTTCTTGGCGAGGGAAGCCTTTGCTACTGCTCTCAAGATGCTATTACACTGAGATTTAAAAAAAGCTGTCTTTTAGTTTTAAACCAGCCACATCATGGCAGTATGAAGTACACTGTGCTGTAGTCAAGTGACACTTCCCAAAGAATGGGTAATGAAAAGTAAAAAACTGACTAGATTATAGACTAGCTGCTTCCCTATAAAAACCTGGTGATCTCACTGTACTGAATCTTAAAACAACAACCACCACCCACCTTGCTGAAATGAGTTGTGTACTGTTATGGGGGGCAGGTGGGAAGGTGCTAAGTTTAAAGCATACTAATCACTGGAGTCAGAATATTTCTTCCAAAAGTGGGAGTTGCTTTTACTTTGGGTGAAAGTGAAATTCCTTAACAAGTTGTTACCAGAAACTTAGTCAAACTCTAAGTACTTTCTTAGCTTCTCAGTTATCAGAAGGCAGCAAAAAGACCCATTGCAGAAAACAGCAATATGCTGTGGTTTCTTAGGAAAGCATAAGCTTTGAAGTTAAAGAAACCACAAAATTCAGTAGTGATTTAATTACTTTGCCCCATACCTACCATCTGCCTAAATTCCATACAACTGCAGCCACAGTGCTTGACATAAACGAGATTAAAAGGTCTACACTAGCTTAGGTAACAGCGAAGATTAAGCTTGTGTCTTGGGTTCCTCTAGCATTTATCTCTAAATCAGAAACGGTGTTTTTCTCTGCAGTTCCCTTAAACACTATGAGGAAGACTTTCAGGGTCTTGTATACAGAAATGTATATACTACATAGTACAGTGTATATTAGAAGTACCAAAGCTAGCTTTGAATAGGCTGATTTATCTATCTCCATTGCACAGCTCGGTGCAAAGTTTACAGCAGGTTTTAAAATCAGTATAATCACCTTAGCTCAGGTATCCCAACACAGTACTCTACTGTGCAGCACAGACACGTTATCGGTTCTGGCTCCAATCTTCCCCCCAAAAGCATTTTTAATGACTTACAATTTTAAAAATGCAATGGAAGTGCTTAATACACAAAGCATTTAAAAATAAATATGAAAAAGCAAATAAATGTGAGACAATTTTGAAGGCAGTACTAGTAAATAACTCCCCACCCAGCACCAAGGCAGCTTACTTTCACAGCTGGCAGCATAATATAGCAAGTGTTACAGCAACAGCTATACATTCAATATAATTTTCATTAGTTTTCAGTGAACAAAATAAGTGTCTACTGAATTCACTAAATATCACTGATAAGCTGCAAAGAAAGCTTTTCAAACTTTTCTAAAATGAAAAGCACTGTTATTAAAAAAAAGTATGAAGTGTTAAATAATTTTAGTCTGTATTTTTCGTTTGTTGAATTTGTTCTTCCTGATCCAGTCATTATCATAATCTATAATATAGCAGGCTCTATATGACATTTGAGGTTCATTATACAACCGATATCAAATAATAACAAAAAGGCCATCACCTCTAGGAAACGCTGAGGATCACACTCATGGACAAGCTTTTCACAATCCTTCAAAAAATTCTCAATGGTCTTCTTGTGAGTTTCCTTCATTTTCTTCCAAATCTGAAATTCTTTCTCTTTTTTACTTCTTTGATTTTCAACATCTTCAAGCAGTTGCCGTTTCTTCATTTCCAGAGTTTTGAAAATTTCTCCAAATTCCAGTGCAATTATCTCTGCATCGTTGTTCAGCACCATCTAGAAGCATGAGAACATAAAAACAGATGAAAATGCAGTAGCAATATCTACTACATGGAGTCACTTCCCTAAGTAAGCTCAGAGCACATCTACGCCACAAGAAGTACCGGTATGCTCCATGTTGTGATTAACCGATCATGAGAAGAGAAACAAAGACATATATATACATATATGTATAAAAAATATCCAGCATCTGTAACTCACGTCCGTATCATTCGGTTGACTTGAGATTTCATTTGTCAGCTTCTCATTTATTATTCTCATTTTTTTCAGACTGCTGAAGAAAGTTAACTGCAAGACAATTGAAACACTCATTATGACTTTATCTACTGCATAAAATAAATCCATTTCAGTGGTTACCTAGAATCACATCATGGAATGTTCTGTACGACATATTAAACAAAGGTTGCGATTCAAAACATCACTTATTAACATTTAATGCTTTCCTGGATCAGTACACAAACTTTCTTTTGCTATTTCTCTCTCTCTCAAAGTAATGTTTTTAGGTTCACCTACAACGCATGTTGCTAGAATGGCTACAGGGTTACTTTCTAATTAAAACATTGTTTCCCTCAGCCTTTTTTTTTAACCTCTCCCCTCACACACACACCTATCACAATGTAAGTTTTAATGCTGCTGTTCCAGTTTGACAAGCAGCTCTGTGATATTCACTTTTTTTTAATGCCTCACACTGATAAAATAGAAAGCTGCCCATAACTGAGTTATTTCTGTTTGGTTTTAAACTAAGATTATAAATGTTTTTTCCTCCTTTACCTCACTACATTATCACGAAGTTTTACATACGAAGTCTAGTGCAAAGACTGTTTTCCCGTTTTCCTGAGTGACATGCAACTGGTGACGGGAGAAGCAGGAGGGAAATCAGTGCAAAAGCAGCTTTTGGCTTAAAGAACAGTCAGTACTGTACTTAAACTTTTATACTCTTCATCACTGCCCTCCAGTTGTTTCAATTACTGCACAGCAGAACTGCTGTATGACATGCCATCCTCCACCCGATTTGCACAGGACATGAAAAGCTCATTCTACCCAAATGGTAGCTATTTTGGCAAAAGTCACAACTACTGCCACTACAACCAGCCAACCAAACATTAAGCCAGGCAGTTGCTTTCTTCATGCAAACAGGAATGCATTTTGGTTTTACATTTATTAAATTATTACTTACCTAGTCCATCTATTTCTAAATATGTAATTATCTATGACCCAAATTACCTATGCCAGCTCAGAGAGCCTACAAAGGATATTTTGTGGGTGGTTTTTGGTTTTGTTAGTAGGACTAGCATCTTCCTGAACTTGCAAAAACTGGATGCAGACATGCAATAAACTCTTAGCATCAGTGTGTTTTTTCAGCAAAGACTGCAAGTCTCTATATTAAAAAAAAAAAACCAAACAAACCCAAACAAACAAAAAAACCCCCAACTCTCCAGGTGCTTTGGTAGGTTGGGTTCAGATCTGTCGATACTGTAATATCGCCTGGTCCCCTGCATGTGATGGATGAAGTCTGACGGCAGCAGGGGAAGGCGCACACCCCGGTAGTCCACAAACAAATCCTGCCTCCTGGTTCAAAGCAGCACACTCCCTCGCTGCCTCTCGCCTGCCCACCGCACTGCGCTTTTCCCCGCGTTTCTGAGTAAAAGCAACCCGGGCCCGGTGGGATCCCCCGTGGGACAGCCCGACCGCCCAACCCGACCCCTGGCGCGGAGGGGAAGCGCCGCGCTCACTTTTTCCTCCTGGTACACCGTGTCTATGAGGTTGACGGAGTGGAAGATGCCTTGGTGCTCCTCAGAGACGCACTGCCCGCACCCCGCCTGGCGGCACATCCGGCAGTAGAGCTGCACCAGCCGGCTCGGGTGCTTCTGGCAGGTTCCCCCGAGCGCCAGCGGGGAGAGCAGGCCAGGCCCCTGCCCCTGCTCTGCCTCCCCCGCCTTGGCAGCTCCTGCCGTGCCGGAGCGGTAGAGCTTGACCACCTCCGCCAGGGTGGTGTTGACGGGCAGGGCGGCGGCGCCGCCGCGGGGCAGCGGGCACAGCTTCCTGCACAGCGGGCACGACACCCGGGCGCCGGCCGCGCCGCCGCCAGCGCCCGGCCCCGGCCCCGGCCCCCCCCGGGAGAGGCGGGCCTGCCCCTGGCCCCGCTGCTGCTGCAGGCGGGCGGCCTCGGCCGAGGCCAGGCACTCGAGCACGCAGTCCCGGCAGAAGTTGTGCGAGCAGAGGGGCAGCGTCACCGGCTCCTCGAAGAGGGACAGGCACACGGCGCACGTCAGGCTGGCCTCCATCTGCGACAAGCAGGCGGGCGGCCGAGGCCGCCGCTCCTCCTGCCCCGGGCCTGGCACGCAGGCGGGCCAGCTGGGCGCCTCCAGCTCGTCCCGCTGCCCCGCTGCCTCCAGCTCGGCAGCAGCGAGCCCCGCCGCCGGGAGGGCCGCAGGCCCCACAAGCTCGGAACTCCAACCGCCAACTTCCCAGGAAGTGGAAGCCGGCAGCGGGGGGCGGGGGCAAGGAGAGGCGCGGTGGCGATTGAGGAAGGCGCGTGATTGACAGCACCGCTTTCCAGTCAGGGCAGACGGGGGCGTGAGGCGGTGCCACGGGGGCGGGGCGCGGAGCTGCCCGTGTGTGACCGGTGGCCAGGCAGCGCCGCGCCGGCGGCGTGGGGCGCGGGGCGTGGGGCGTGGGGCGGGGCGCGGGGTGCTGGGACCCGCCCTCTGCCCGGCGTGTGAGCGGCTGCGCCCCGGACGCCTGCCGGGCCCTAGCGCCGCCGCCGCCATTTTGTGGCAGGCTCTGCACCGAGCTCCCGCTCTGCGTGTTGCGAGGAGGACCCGGCTCAGGGCCGGGCGGGCCGCAGGGCCGCCGCCTCGGGAAGCACCGCGTGAACGAGGCGTTGGCAGTTGAGAGAGGTGTCCTTATTCCTGTCTGCAAGTGTACAGAGTTAAAGCCAAGTAACTCCACGGTGCTGAGGTACGGCTGTTATTAGCTGCCTCCAACTACAGTTGCAAAATCGTAATATAACTTAAGCTGAGGATTTTGTTAGTGCTGACAAATTGGGATAGTGCTCATCTCATTCTCGTTTTTGTTCGTAGTTTATTTTTCCTCCCAGGCCAGTTCCTTCCAAAGTTCTGGCTTAGTAATTACATTATCCACCTGAAATATTTTGAATTGTGTCAAACTCAAGAGAGACTCAACTGAAATTTTAAGTTTATTGTAAATCAATAGATTTGTAACATAAAGTCAGTATTTGCAAAAAGGCAAGATACACTGAAAATAACGTTATTATACAGACTGAAGGAAGGGACAGGTGCAAACAGCATAAAAGCAAACACTTATGTTTTTATAGTAGTGCTTTATTCAGTCATACTGAGCTATACTTGCAGAAAGTACCTATTTAAAAACAAAAACCTAAAATGTCTGTGTCAAGTTGGAAACCTTGTAGCTGCAGGAGAAAAACAAAGGGATGTTATTTTAGTGAATATTACTGCATTTTCCCTTACTTATGTCTGCTTACATAAGAGACTGACAGGAGGTACAAACACATGGGCGGGAATGTCTCATCGACAGGCTGCACTGAATGGACTCAGGATATTTAAAAGCAGCGACACATTTTCCTGTGGGACGAGGACTTGAGGCTGGGCTCTGCCGCCTTTCCTCATTGCGGTAGGAGTTGTTGTCACCAGATGTTGTCAGACTGCCTTTGCTGGTATTCTGAGGAGCACTGCATCCTTCAGCCTCATTTGGAGGTGCAGTGTTACCTACTACTAGTCAACTCCTGAATTATACCATCTGGGGCATCCTGGAAATACCTCTGTGCTCTGAAGGTCAATATTCAATTAATGATTAAAATGAGAGAGGTGCAATGGAATTTCACAGTTTAATCCTCTGGAACTTCTCTGCTCAAAGCTACTTAATGCTTCGTCTTCCAGGGATTTCCAGTTCGTGGCACTAAATCAAGAATGCTTTGGGGTACTTGATTGTAATTTTTTCTTTCGTTTCAAACGGAAAAAGGGAAATGCCATTGAGTATGTTGGCTAAATGGAAGAGAATATAAAAGCACTATTTGGTGAGTGACTGATAATAGACTGGGGCAGATGCTTAGTTTGATAGTAGCTAAAACAATAGTGTTCAAGAACATAAAATACGAGGTATAAGAAGTGGGAAAGAAAAGAAAAAAATTACTTAAAGGAAGGAATCATGCTGCTAAAAGTGAATAAAGCAAAACATTTCTTCTCTCCAGCGTGGGAGTGAATAGGTTCTTCCAGAGCCTATTCTCTAATGTTTGGGATGTTTCAAGACTAAATGGTAAACATATGCTTACATGGGAGTTATTTTACTACTTGCTTCATTAATTTACATTAATCATAGAAACAGAAATATTAATTAGAACTAGGGATAAAACCATGTTCCAGCCAACATTTTTTCCTGTCTCAAGAAAGATTTAATATTAGCAAATGTATAGCACTGATTTCTCTGTTCTTTTATAAGAATAGGGATCTCTCAGTGTGTTGTGTGTAGCTTCAATTTCTATTTAAAATAGATTTATACAGCCTTCAAAGTTCATCTTCTTCCTTAATAATCTTCAGCATCACCAGCACAGATAGCAAGTAAAGCACTCTCATAATGCCCTGAAGCAAAATGCTGCAAGAAAAAAAATCATTTCTGTGACTATATGTTTTCTTAATTTTTCTTCTCTTGGTGTGTAACAAGGGCTAGACTGATGTTGTAAGGTTTTGTAAAATATTACAGTGTTTTCATAAGGATTCTAGGCCAAGATTTTTTTAATTTCACAAACCTTGGGCTTTGGTTGCTTGGGCACCTAGAAACAATCTACCTTTGAAAGGTTGGATCAAACCTCTTTAGTACTTCTCAAGTTCAATACCAAAACGCCATGAGCAATTTCTTACAGTTACTGCACATCTTACAATTGGACGATAGCAACATAAAAGAAGTGTCTTAGCAGGAGTCATTTTTGTACAATTAAACAGTGTCAGAGTTTTGTTTTAAGATACAGAGCAAGAGTACAAGAGGAACAGTTTTTCTGAAGGTTGATACTACCTAAGCGCAAAGATAAAACCAGATTTTTATCTCAGTTTTGCATGAAAGTGGTATCAGCCTAACCTTGCAGGACAGTGTGAAAGAAGATGGTATCAGTTAGTGTAGAAACTATTCACACAAACTGTTCCTCAGAATACACTGTCCTGCCCTGTTTATATCCTCCTCTTGCTATTGGGGAGGAACAAAATCTCATAGAATGAGAGTGAGTTGAGAATTCACGGCTCACTTACTGAAGTCAGCCTGAGGCACTGAAAAGATACACTATTGTTTTTATACATTTGATTTGATTTGATTTGTTTTGTTTTGTTTTGTTTTGTTTTGTTTTTGACCAAGTGATTGAATGGAGATTAACCTTCTTTATTTTTCTGGTAGGGCTTGGCACAGTCTGTGTGGTGCCAGTGCTGAATATATGCAAAAGTGTGTAAAAACTTACTTTAATGTCATGAAAGAGTGATTTCCCATATCTCTCTTTGTACCGCTGTCGTATATTCATCAAGTCAATCTCACTCCTGGCAATGAGAATCCTTGTAACTGTTTTATTGTGAAACCCGAAGTCCTAAAAAGAAAAGAAGATGAGAGGAAACTTGTCAATTGGACAATATGTGTTTGCCTCTCTGTATATGCTCATATTAATGTTTAATAGATAAGCCAGTTAATTAGGCTACCTATAAAGTTATCCTAGATTTTAAAGGAGTCTAAGCATTCAAAGGTTTTATCCTACAGAGTTTTCACGTGCTCAAATAATAGAATTCATGTTACTGAACAACAGAGATTCCCCACATACCAATGCTTTAATCGTGCACTGAACCTTTTAAAAAGAAAAACCTGATGAACTTTTGTCAGTGGTCTTAGGTATTCAGTTTGTAGGTAGCTGTTGTGACTGTCATTGTGGAGTCCTTTCAAACTATACTGAAGCCAATAATCTATTTCACAACAACTGCTGCTGAATGTGAATTCAGTGAGGTTTTTAACCATTTATTTAGAATTTACATAGCTTGTATTCAACTGTGTTTTATTTTAACTGTTTCTAAATAAAGTGTCATATTGTAATCGTGTGGAGAATGAGGACATCTACTGGCAGTAAAAGTAATCAAAACAGATTTAGGGTTGGGATGACTGATGACCAATTCAGACTGTTTAAACCTAAATCGTGATTTTATCGACTAGCCATTGATATTGAAATCTTGTTCTCACAAAACCAAGTAATGAGATATGTTAAAAAGATGCATATAGAGAATTTGATACATGTTTGATGGGTAGATTAAAATCTTTCTTATAAAGCATTATGAACTAAATTTCAAGCATTAGAATCCTGGATGTGTTTTATTATATTGTATTATAAATGGACGTATAAAAAGCTTTTGGTATAATCGGGACATAACTTGGCTGCAAAAACAGACACTATTTTAAATTCTTGCATTTCTTTTGAGCATTACCTGTGTTCATTAAAATGCTTTGTGAAAACAGAGTAAAATATTAATTAAAACAAAATGCAAATGCTTATTCTGAATCATGAAAAACCTTTTCCTGCATCACATACATCATCTGAATATAACATAGAAGAAAACTATCTATGTGATATTTCTTAAAATTAGAAATGAGGTTTTAACTTGAAAGGCAGTCTTGATACAGGACCTTTGAGAAACATCACTTTTCCTTATAGCTGGTATTTCCTGGTACTTTTGGCAACCCTTTTTCATGTCATGTGCCAGAATCCTCTTTTGACCACTCAGACAAAATACTGTCTCTTCCTCTCAGCCCCTGGGATTTTCCTTGGTTCTTTGCTGCCACTGTTCCTGGTTTAGCTGAAACAGGGGACAGCGGTAGTGGCAGCGTCTGGAAAAGGATACTGGGGCCCTGTTGAAGTGTTGCTGAATAGTTTTGTTCGATGATTCTGTCTTGAATCCTATCTTTGCCATTCCTGCTCTAGGATGATACTTCACATTTTACCCATGGCTGGCTTTTATGACCATCTTCTAAAGATTACACTTAAAAGATTAAGCTTAAAAGATTATACTTTATTTTTTATATAACATAATGCCTTATTATCTTCACTAATGAATGAAAAACAAAAGAAAATATCTTCAGTGACCTCTAGTAGGAAGAATTTGTAGGTGTTTCTTTGCATTTACCCACATTTCTTCTTGGCACTCTTTTGTTTTAGTGTGTTAGCACGTACACACAAAGATAAAAGACCTGCATGTATACATAGAGACCCACAAGAAAATATGACCATTTGTTTTTATGTAACACTAATTTATGATTTAATTTTTAGTGATACTTATTAAATCTGTAGATACAAAAATTGGCTAGTAAGAAAAGTGCACATTGAGTTCTGCACAGCAGGGGGAGATACAATCCATAGAAAAGAAACGTTTTCAATTAAAAAAACCCCAAACCTACGAAGTTACCAGACAGATACTTTTTTAAGGAATCTAAATATTTGACCTTTTACTGTTACTGTTAAATCCTAACTGCTGCTTAGGCACTACTGGTTTGAAATTTATGTAGCTACCAACAGTTTTAAAACATGCAATCAAACCTTAAAGATTGAACGGACTGATGTGTAAGTACTTGTTTAAGAATAATCAAGAAAACAAAAAAATAGGGAAGCTACTTTTTATGATGGTTAAGAAAGACTACTTACATGAATTGCATTATAAAGCCTGTAAGCAAAGTAGGAAGGCTTGTCACGAACACAGAGAACTAGGAGAGAAAAGTTGCAACAGGTAAACATAAGATTATTACAAAATCAGTTCTATTGGCTTTGGGCTCCTTGAAATATAAAGCTGGGTAGTGCTGTCCGTGACTCAGCTTAAAATTAAGCTACCAGTTTTCACAAATGTGACTATATTTATAATTTTTAAAGTCTGGTACTTATTTTGGGTGGGTACTCATTACTGTTGCATCGAAGAGTTTATTAAATATCAGCGAATATGCTCACGACATCTTTGTAGAAATATTATTATCCTTGTTCTGTAAATGGAAAACAAAGGCACATAAAGCTTGGAACTCGTTTATATACGACTCAAGTCCTGAAAACTTTGCCAATTATTTAATATGTGTAGAATCAGTTGGTAATGCAGTTATTGATCACACAGAATTTGTTATCAAATAAAGAACAGATACTAGTTCTGCTCAGTCAGAATCTAATGCTGCATATATACATTTTTAGATTTACACAAACATGGAAAAGTAGTTCAAATATTCTCTTCTAATTATCTCTGAAAATTTAATTGCACAATATAAGATAGTAGAGTAGATAAAAAATATCAGAAAAATAATATTCTTGATGCATCAGAGAAACCATACTAGATATTTATTAAGAGATTACTGCTAGTATAAAATAATATTTTTACGTTACCTATTGCAACCAGT